>NC_045806.1:74521480-74729094 GCF_009873245.2 Balaenoptera musculus | reverse complement strand
ATTTCTTCCAGGTTGTCCCTTTTATTGGCATAGAGTTGCTTGTAGTATTCTCTCATGATTGTTTGTATTTCTGCAGTGTCAGTGGTTACTTCTCCTTTTTCATTTCTAATTCTATTGATTTGAGTCTTCTCCCTTTTTCTCTTGATGAGTCTGGCTAATGGTTTATCAATTTTGTTTATCTTCTCAAAGAACCAGCTTTTAGTTTCATTGATTTTTGCTATTGTTTCCTTCATTTCTTTTTCATTTATTTCTGATCTGATCTTTATGATTTCTTTCCTTCTGCTAGCTTTGGGTTTTTTTTTTTTGCTCTTCTTTCTCTAATTGCTTTAGGTGAAAGGTTAGGTTGTTTATTCGAGATGTTTCCTGTTTCTTGATGTAGGCTTGTATTGCTATAAGCTTCCCTCTTAGCACTGCTTTTGCTGCATCCCATAGGTTTTGGGTCGTCGTGTCTCCATTGTCATTTTTTTCTAGGTATTTTTTGATTTCCCCTTTGATTTCTTCAGTGATCACTTCGTTATTCAGTAGTGTATTCTGTAGTCCCCATGTGTTTGTATTTTTTACACTTCTTTTCCTGTAATTGATATCTAGTCTCATAGCGTTGTGGTCGGAAAAGATACTTGATACGATTTCAATTTTCTTAAATTTACCAAGGCTTGATTTGTGACCCAGGATATGATCTATCCTGGAGAATGTTCCATGAGCACTTGAGAAAAATGTGTATTCTGTTGTTTTGGGGTGGAATGTCCTATAAATATCAATTAAGTCCATCTTGTTTAATGTATCATTTAACGCTTGTGTTTCCTTATTTATTTTCATTTTGGATGATCTGTCCATTGGTGAAAGTGGGGTGTTAAAGTCCCCTACTATGATTGTGTTGCTGTCGATTTCCCCTTTTATGGCTGTTAGTATTTGCCTTATGTATTGAGGTGCTCCCATGTTGGGTGCATAAATATTAACAATTGTTATACCTTCCTCTTGGATCGATCCCTTGATCATTATATAGTGTCCTTCTTTGTCTCTTGTAATAGTCTTTATTTTAAAGTCTATTTTGTCTGATATGAGAATTGCTACTCCAGCTTTTTTTTGATTTCCATTTGCATGGAATATCTTTTTCCATCCCCTCACTTTCAGTCTGTATGTGTCTCTAGGTCTGAAGTGGGTGTCTTGTAGACAGCATATATATGGGTCTTGTTTTTGTATCCATTCAGCCAGTCTGTGTCTTTTGGTGGGAGCATTTAATCCATTTACATTTAAGGTAATTATCGATATGTATGTTCCTATTCCCATTTTCTTAAATATTTTGTGTTTGTTATTGTAGGTCTTTTCCTTCTCTTGTGTTTCTTGCCTAGAGAAGTTCCTTTAGCATTTGTTGTAAAGCTGGTTTGGTGGTGCTGAACTCTCTCAGCTTTTACTTGTCTGTAAAGGTTTTAATTTCTCCATCAAATATGAATGAGATCCTTGCTGGGTCGAGTAACCTTAGTTGTAGGTTTTTCTCCTTCATGACTTTAAGTATATCCTGCCACTCCCTTCTGGCTTGCAGAGTTTCTGCTGAAAGATCAGCTGTTAACCTTATGGGGATTCCCTTGTGTGTTATTTATTGTTATTCCCTTGCTGCTTTTAATATGTTTTCTTTACATTTAATTTTTGAGAGTTTGATTAATATGTGTCTTGGCGTGTTTCTCCTTGGATTTATCCTGTATGGGGCTCTCTGTGCTTCCAGGACTTGATTAACTATTTCCTTTTCCATATTAGGGAAGTTTTCAACTATAATCTCTTCAAATATTTTCTCAGTCCCTTTCTTTTTCTCTTCTTCTTCTGGGACCCCTATAATTTGAATGTTGGTGCGTTTAATGTTGTCCCAGAGGTCTCTGAGACTGTCCTCAGTTCTTTTCATTCTTTTTTCTTTATTCTGTTCCGCAGCAGTGAATTCCTCCATTCTGTCTTCCAGGTCACTTATCCGTTCTTCTGCCTCAGTTATTCTGCTATTGATCCCATCTAGAGTATTTTTAATTTCATTTATTGTGTTTTTCATCATTGCTTGGTTCCTCTTTAGTTCTTCTACGTCCTTGTTAAATGTTTCTTGCATTTTGTCTATTCTATTTCCAAGATTTTGGATCATCTTTACTATCATTATTCTGAATTCTTTTTCAGGTAGACTGCCTATTTCCTCTTCATTTGTTAGGTCTGGTGTGTTTTGACCCTGCTCCTTCACCTGCCATGTGGTTTTTTGTCTTCTCATTTTGCTTATCTTACTTTGTTTGGGGTCTCCTTTTCACAGGCTGCAGGTTCGTAGTTCCCATTGTTTTTGGTATCTGTCCCCAGTGGCTAAGGTTGGTTCAGTGGGTTGTGTAGGCTTCCTGGTGGCGGGGACTAGTGCCTGTGTTCTGGTGGATGAGGTTGGATCTTGTCTTTCTGGTGGGCACGTCCACGTCTGGTGGTGTGTTTTGGGGTGTCTGTGGCCTTATTATGATTTTAGGCAGCCTCTCTGCTAATGGATGGGGCTGTGTTCCTGTCTTGCTAGTTGTTTGGCATAGGGTGTCCAGCACTGCAGCTTGCTGGTCGTTGAGTGAAGCTGGGTCTTGATGTAGAGATGGAGATCTCTGAGAGATTTTCGCTGTTTGGTATTACGTGGAGCTGGGAGGTCTCTTGTGGACCAGTGTCCTGAAGTTGGCTCTCCCACCTCAGAGGCACAGCCCTGATGTCTGGCTGGAGCACCAAGAGCCTTTCATCCACACAGCTCAGAATAAAAGGGAGAAAAAAATAGAAAGAAGGAAAGAAAGAGGATAAAATAAAATAAAATAAAGCTATTATAATAAAAAATAAGAAAAAAATTATTAAGAAAAAATGTTTTCAGAAAATTTTTTTTTTAATTTTTAAAACTAGATTTATTAATTTTTTATAGTAAAAAAAAGAAAAAAAATATTAAGAATAAAATTTATTAAGAAAAAAATTAATTTTTTAAAATAAAAAATATTAAAAAACTTATTAAATTTTTTTTTTAATTTCTAAAAATAGAAAATAAGGAAAAATTATTAAGAAAACATTTATTAGGAAAAAATTTAAGTAAAAAAAACAAACAAACAAACAAACAAAAAAAACACACGGACGGACCTAACCCTAGGACTAATGGTGAAAGCCAAGCTATACAGACAAAATCTCACCCAGAAGCATACACATATACACTCACAACAAAAGGAAAAGGGGAAAAATTAATATATCCTGCTCCCAAAGTCCACCTCTTGTATTTGGGATGATTCGTTGTCTATTCAGGTATTCAACAGATGCAGGCACATCAAGTTGTTTGTGGAGCTTTAATCCGCTGCTTCTGAGGCTGCTGAGAGAGATTTCCCTTTCTCTTCTTTGTTCGTACAGCTCCCGGGGTTCAGCTTTGGATTTGGACCCGCCTCTGCATGTAGGTCGCCTGAGGGCATCTGTTCCCTGCCCAGACAGAACAGTGTTAAAGGAGCAGCTGATTCGGGGGCTCCGGCTCACTCAGGCGGGGGGGCGGGAGGGAGGGGCACGGATGCGGGACGAGCCTGTGGCGGCAGAGTCCAGCGTGACGTTGCAGCAGCCTGAGGCGCGCAGTGCATTCTCCCGGGGAAGTTGTCCCTGGATCACGGGACCCTGGCAGTGGCGAGCTGCACAGGCTCCTGGGAGGGGCAGTGTGGAGAGTGACCTGTGCTTGCACACAGGCTTCTTGGTGGCTGCAGTAGCAGCCTTAGAGTCTCCTGCCCATCTCTGGGGTCCGCACTGTTAGCCGCGGCTCGCGCCCGTCTCTGGAGTTCGTTTAGGTGGTGCTCTGAATCCCCTCTCCTTGAGCACCGTGAAACAAAGAGGCAAGAAAAAGTCTCTTGCCTCTTTGGCAGCTGCAGACTTTTTCCCGGACTCCCTCCCGGCTAGCACTGAAGCCTGAGCCTCAGCTCCCAGCCCCGCCCGCCCCGGCAGCTGAACAGACCAGCCTCTCGGGCTGGTGAGCGCTGCTTGGCACCGAGCCTCTGTGCGGGAATCTCTCCGTTTTTCCCTCTGCGCCCCTGTTGCTGTGGGATCTGCTCTGATAGCTGCGGCTCGCGCCCACCTCTGGGGTCCGCGCTGATAGCCGCGGCTCACGCCTGTCTCTGGAGTTCGTTTAGGTGGTGCTCTGAATCCCCTCTCCTTGCGCGCCACGAAACAAAGAGGCAAGAAAAAGTCTCTTGCCTTTTTGGCAGCTGCAGACTTTTTCATGGACTCCCTCCCAGATAGCACCGAAGCCTGAGCCTCAGCTCCCAGCCCCCGCCCGCCCCGGCGGCTGAGCAGACAAGCCTCTCGGGCTGGTGAGTGCTGCTCGGCACCGATCCTCCATGCGGGAATCTCTCTGCTTTGCCCTCTGCACCCCTGTGGCTGTGCTCTCCTCCATGACTCTGAAGCTTCCCCCCTCCGCCACCAGCAGTCTTCGCCCACGAAGGGGCTTCCTAGTGTGTGGAAACCTTTCCTCCTTCACAGCTCCCTCCCACTGGTGCAGGTCCCGTCCCTATTCTTTTGTCTCTGTTATTTCTTTTTTATTTTGCCCTACCCAAGTACGTGGGGAGTTTCTTGCCTTTTGGGAGGTCTGACGTCTTCTGCCAGGGTTCAGTGGGTGTTCTGTAGGAGCAGTTCCACGTGTAGATGTATTTCTACTGTATCTGTGGGAAGGAAGGTGATCTCCGCGTCTTACTCTTCTGCCATCTTGCCCCTCCCTCATGGAATCCTTAATACTTTTACATATGTCTAACTCATTATGTTATGAGCTCTTTGAAGGTAGGAATAGTACCTTATATTCATTTCTTTGTATTCCTAATCCTGAACGTAATTCATGTATATGAATTAGCACATTTATATAATTTGTATTATAAGGAGTTCAATAAATACATGTTTAAATGAATTAAAAAAATAACATACACTTATTCTGTGTCATATGTTTTATTTTATGTTGTGATTGCAAGTATTTTATTGATTGTAACTACAAGAATTACCACCAGCTCATAATCCACATAGGAAACTATGCTTACAATTGTAGGTCATTTATGATTAACATGCCTTTTTCTAAAATGATACTTGTTCAACTGAGAATTGTAAAAGAAGGTGAGTTTAAAATTTTTAAAGAGTAATCTTCAAATATGTTAATTTCTTCGTAAAACAAATGTGCTTGATATATAATTATTTGGTAAGATGCCACAAAATAAGTATAGACATTTATTCCAAAATTTACCAATTTCTCATGGCAGCAGATGAAAAACATAAAATTTGCTGAGAAGGGTAAAAGTAAAAATATGTGAATATGTCATAAAGTATCTAAATGATTAATTTTCTTTTGAGAAAGTACTATTATTGCAAATTGTTGGTAGTTATTTTTATACAGTTTTTAATATTACAAATGCTTTTTTCAAGTAAAATCTTATAACTCTAGGTAGTATCATTTATGAATAAGGCATTGTGTATTTCAAATATTCCAATCAATTTATCAGACTTATTATTTAAGAAATATTGGCTACAGATTATCCATGAAATTTTTAGGCTTAGTTTTCCTTCTCTATTGGTAATATTCAAATTGTCTTCTGAGGTTAAGGTTTGAAGTAACAACTGATTTTGTGTTTTGAAGATTACACTTCTTAAAGCTATGCCAACTGAATCTGAACCATATGCTTAACTTGCTTGGATAGATAATCATGAGATTCTTCATTTTTACATTATTTCCTGTGAGATGCTTTAGCAATTTATAAGGTATCTAAATTTGAATCTATAGCTACCTAATGTATTGTTTTTTAGTCCTATTATAGTCTTTTTCTCCCCAATAAATTAGGTCGATTTTGCAGTTGCTTCAAAATTGTCCAATTTAGCATGCACTCCAAGATGGCAAAAGAAAGATTGGAAGCAGAAGGACTAAGATCATGTCCTAGATATATCAGTGCATGGATTTGCGACCTTGGAGAATACAGACAAATTTTCTAATATTTTGTTTTCTTATTTGCAAATCATTCTATCTAACGGAGATTCTCTTGTTTGTTTTGACTGTCTTTTCTGTTATAGGCAGAGCACATATACTCTCTCTGGCTCTTATCTCCTTTTCTCTATTTTGGAAATTTTTGACTCAATTTTCATCATAAAGTTCAACATTCAGATTGCCTACTTAGGATTTCTGGTTGATGGCATGTGGGGTACAAGAAGGCAACAATAAATTAAATATGTTAAAATTAAACCAGTCTGTAAGAATTGTTCTGGTTATTTTCAAGGCTTTTTTAGAAAATTGTTAACTCCCTTGCTGTGCATGAATTTAATACATGGATTTCTTCATTTCTAGTACCTGGGTCCATCAGGCACTAATATTCAGTATTAAACTCTTAGCCTCAAAGATTTGTATATGCTCTAATTATTGGCATTTTGTACATTTGCTACTATTGTTTTATTGAAGTCATATGAATCAACCTAATAACAGCTTGCCTGCTGATAATTATTGGCAAAATGCCATTCAATGATGAATTATTTTGTAAATACAATATTTTAATATGTTTAATTAGCAATCTCTTATATGATTTTCTCACTATTAGGAATGTTTGTTCTTAGTAAAATTAAGCCCATAAAACATTAGTTCTTTGAGGAACCACACCATGAAATTCTTGGTTTCTTAGCAAATATGTTCATTTGATAAATGTATAGAGATTAATTCATCTGATCCTATTATGGTCAGTTTAGCAATAGTGTTGAAGTATGAAGTTGTAAACTTTGCCTTTTACATGAGGATGATTTTAGATAATTTAGGTCCTGAAAATTGTAAATTCTTATAGCATTACAACCAATTGGTCTGTAATCATTGTCATTACTTACATCCAATAAATAACGTGAAAATATTAACCATGTGGGAAATAGAAGCTAAAGCAAAATTATTGATTTACTATTATAGCTAAAAGCCTTATCTTTAATTAGGAAGTTGCTGGGTAACTAGTGATTATAATAATTACTTCAGTCAATAGCTAGTGAATAAAAACTGCTATAACTGTTCCAAATACATTATACAAAAACATTAATATTTATATGAACCTTACACTACCTTCAACAGATCTCATGATATTTGTGACTTTATATCCATACAAATTATGTCTTTCATAACCTATAGCTTACCTTCTTTTTTATTTTGACAATTTAACATTTTCAATACACTGTTTCTAACACTTTAAATACCTAATGTTCAGGTAAATTTTCCTTGTTATATAACCAATTGCATTTTTTAGATCAAGAGACTTTTCTAATTTTCTGAGCAGTAAATCTCAATGACTAATTATGTTTTGAATGGGTTATTGCACTATATTCAAAGAATATGAGTATATTGAGTATTTAAAATAAAATCTAAGCTTACATATGTCCAAAGATGATTTATGACTACATTTTCTAGTTCTCATGTTCAACTAATGCACGGAAAACTCAGACTTCCTCATATCAGGATGTATTATCAAACTGAAGTTATTTTAATGTAGCATACATCTTTAATCCTCTAAGTGGCTTTTCAAAAACACAGGATTTTAAAAAAAAGTAAATGATTTAAAGATATATGTTAGCCATAATCATAAACCTCAGGTTACTTAAAAAATAATTTGAAGCCATTGTTTACGTCAAAATATTGTCTGAGCACAATTTTCATCTCTGAACCAAGATATGAAATAAACATTAATGTTTGGATCTTGAATACTTAAAACAATTTTTTTTTTCTCTTGGGAGGCTATGTGTTTTAGTCAAAATGGATTAAATAAGCTCAAAATGGATTAAAGACCTAAATGTAACGCCAGACACTATAAGACTCTTAGGGGAAAACATAGGCAGAACACACTTTGACATAAATCACAGCAAGATCTTTTTTGACCCACCTCCTAGAGTAATAAAAATAAAAACAAAAATAAACAAATGTGACCTAATGAAACTTAAAAGCTTTTGCACAGCAAAGGAAATCATAAACAAGACAAAAAGACAGTCCTCAGAATAGGAGAAAATATTTGCAAACGAAGCAATTGACAAAGGATTAATCACCAAAATATACAAACAGCTCATGCAGCTCAATATCAAAAAAACAAACAACCCAATCCAAAAATGTACAGAAGACCTAAATAGACATTTCTCCAAAGATATTCAGATTGCTAACAAACACATGAAAGGATGCTCAACATCACTAATCATTAGAGAAATGCAATTCAAAATCACAATGAGGTATCACCTCACACTGGTCAGAATGACCATCAACAAAAAATCTACAAACAATAAATGCTGAAGAGGGTGTGGAGAAAAGGCAACCCTCTTGCACTGTTTGTGGGAATGTAAATTGATACAGCTGCTATGGAGAACAGTATGGAGGTTCCTTAAAAAACTAAAAATAAAACTACCCTATGACCCAGCAATCCCACTACTGGGCATGTATTCAGAGAAAACCATAATTAAAAAAACCCATGAACCCCAGTGGTCACTGCAGCACTATTTACAATAGCCAGGACATGGGAGCAACCTAAATGTCCATCAGCAGAGGAATGGATAAAGAAAATGTGGTACATATATACAATGGAATATTACTCAGCGATAAAAAGGAACAAAACTGGGTCATTTGTAGAGATGTGGATGGACCTAGAGACTGTCATACAGAGTGAAGTAAGTCAGAAAGAGAAAAACAAATATCATATATTAATGGATATATGTGGAATCTAGAAAAATGGTATAGATGATCTTATCTGCAAAGCAGAAATAGAGAACAAATATATGGATACCAAGGGGGAAGGGGTGGGGTGGGACAAATTGGGATATTGGGATTGATGTATATACAATATTGATACTATATGTAAAATAGATAACAAAGTGAGAACTTACTGTATAGCCCAGGGAACTCTACTCAATGTTCTGAGGTGACCTAAATGGGAAGGAAATCCATAAAAAGGGGATTATATGTATACGTATAGCTGATTCACTTTGCTGTACAGTGGTAACTAACACAACATTGTAAAGCGACTATAATCCAATAAAAATTAAGAAAAAAAGAATTCGTTTGAAACTAAAAAAAATAAAAATAAAAAATAAAATGTTACTCACTGGGCTAAAATCAGTGTGTTTGTAGAGCTGTGTTCCTTTCTAGAAGCTGTAGGAGGATTCAATTTCTTTGACTTTCCCAGCCTCTAGAGGCTGCCCCATTCCTTGCCTCATGATTCTTTCCTAATTCTTTAAAGCCAGGAATGGTAAGTTGAGGACTTAGCACATTGGATCACTATATACATTGTTTCATTGCCTTCTTTGACTTTGACACTTCTATTTCCCTCTTTCACATATATATATACCATTTAAAAAACTTGAGATGGAATTTAAAAAGATAAAATTTACCATTTTTATCTGGTGCTTAAATTAGTTGCTTCAGTGGTTTTTAGTATACTCACTATAATGTGTTTCTTTTTTTTTTTTTTTTTTTATTTATTTATTTATCTATGGCTGTGTTGGGTCTTCGTTTCTGTGCGAGGGCTTTCTCTAGTTGTGGCAAGCGGGGGCCACTCCTCATCGCGGTGCGCGGGCCTCTCACTATCGCGGCCTCTCTTGTTGCCGAGCACAGGCTCCAGACACGCAGGCTCAGTAATCGTGGCTCACGGGCCCAGTTGCTCCGCGGCATGTGGGATCCTCCCAGACCAGGGCTCGAACCCGTGTGCCCTGCATTGGCAGGCAGATTCTCAACCACTGCACCACCAGGGAAGCCCTATAATGTGTTTCTTTATTTCACTTTTAAAAACTCTTGTGATTATACTGGGCCACTTGGATAATCATTCTATTTTAAAGTCTGCTGATTAGCAACCCTAATTCCATCTACAACTTCAATTCCCCTTTGCCATGTAACTTAATATATTTGCAGGTTTCAGGAATTAGCATGTGGATTTCTTTAGAACGCCATTATTCTGCCTAATGCTGACACTTTATAGGTTTGTTACTTTATGATGCCACCTAAAATCAGTGATTTTTTTCAGTTGTTTCACCGATAAAATGGGGGTGATATTTCTTGTTTTATCTACCAGAAAAAGTGTTTTGAATATTAAAAAGTATAAAGCTTCTGCTATTGCCTTGTAAAATATACATCAGTGTATGAATAGCAGGTGTTGATTATGTACTATGTTACTTTTAAAATGTCATTATTTATTTATTTATTTATTTATTTATTTATTTATTTATTTAATTTATCTTTTTGGCTGCGTCAGGTCTTAGTTGCAGCATGCAGGATCTTCGTTGAGGCATTTGGGATCTTTTGCTGCGGCATGGGCTTCTTTCTAGTTGTGGCACATGGGCTCCACAGTGCATGGGCTCTCTAGTTTTTTATCACGCAGGCTCTCTCACTGAGGTGCACAAGCTCAGTAGTTGTGGCATGTGGGCTTAGTTTCCCCACAGCATGTAGGATCTTAGTTCCCCAACTTGGGATCAAACCTGCATCCCCTGCACTGGAAGGCAGATTCTTTACCACTGGACCACCAGGGAAGTCCCCAAAATATCATAATTTAAGTCAGAGGTACTTGGAATTTGTACACTTGCTATAAGAGGTCCAATTTAGCCTCATGTAAATCAATGAATTTAGAAGACATCCTCACACCATATACAAAAATAAACTCAAAATGGCTTAAAGATGAAGGCATGATACCATAAAACTCCTAGAAGAGAACATAGGCAAAACATCCTCTGACATAAATCGTACCAGTGTTTTCTTAGATCAGTCTCCCAAGGCTATAGAAATAAAACCAAAATAAACAATGGGACTTAATCCAATTTTTAAGCTTTTGTACAGCAAAGGAAACCGTAAACAAAATGAAAAGACAATCTACGGAATGGGCGAAAATGTTTGCAAATGATGGGACTGACAAGGGCTTAATTTGCAAAATAAACTAACAGCTCCTACAACTCAATAACAAAAAGAGAAAAACAAATACCGCATGCTAACACATATATATGGAATTTAAAAAAAAAAAGAAAAAATGGTTCTGAAGAACCAAGGAGCAGGACAGGAATAAAGATGCAGATGTAGAGCATGGACTTGAGGACATGGGGAGGGGGAAGGGTGAGCTGGCACGAAGTGAGAGAGTGGCATGGACATATATACACTACCAAATGTAAAATAGATAGCTAGTGGGAAGCAGCCACATAGCACAGGGAGATCAGCTCAGTGCTTTGTGACCACCTAGAGGGGTGAGATAAGGAGGGTGGGAGGGAGATGCAAGAGGGAGGAGATAAGGGGATATATGTATATGTATAGCTGATTCACTTTGGTATAAAGCAGAAGCTAAGACATCATTGTAAAGCAATTATACTCCAATAAAGATGTTAAAAAATAAATAAATAAACAAAAAAATTGAATCTTAAAAAAATACGTAAGGGATGTCAATGTAAGTAGCAACATGTTCAACTACAGATTGATAAATAAAAAAACAAAAACAAAAACATAAAAGCCCACAAATGAACAAACAAACACCCCAATTAAAGAACGGGCAGAAGACCTAAATAGATATTTCTCCTGTGAAGACATACAGATGGCCAATAGGCACCTGAAAATATGCTCAACATTGCTAATTGTTAGAGGAATGCAAATCAAAAGTAAAGTGAGGTACCACCTCACACCAGTTAAAATCGCCATCATTAAAAAGTCTACAAATAACAAACGCTGGAGAGGGTGTGCAGAAAAGGGAACTGTCCTACACTGTTAGTAGGAATGTAAATTGGTTCAGCCACTATGGAAAACAGTATGGAAGTTCCTTAAAAAAACTAAAAATAGAGTTGCCATATGATCCAGCAATCCCAATTCAGAGAGAACTATTAGGTTGGCCAAAAAGTTCATTTGGGTTTTTCTGTAAGGTATGGGAAAACCAAACGAACTTTTTGGCAAACCCAATATAATTTGAAAGCATACATGTACCCCAATGTTCATAGAAGCACTATTTACAATAGCTAAAACATGGAATAATTTAAAATCAAATTTAATGAAATAAATATCAGCAAAATAGAGAAAATATGTGTGTGAATGCATGCTTACACATTTGTGCTTCTGCGTGCATGTGTGCATGTATGAATATGGGTTGCATGTTAAAATAATAATAAGTTGGGAAGATGAGTAATAAAGAATGATAAAGAGAGTAAAATTCAGAAAATATTAAACAACATTAATCTTAGCTCCTTAGTGATCAAAATAATTCAGTTTTATAAACTCAGAACAGAGAAGGATTTCCAATGGTTCTGGCTTTACATTAATTTTACTTCACAGTGATATATATTCATGATGCTTCCAACATTGGGAAATATCCATTTAACAGTATTTATTAAGTGCCCATATATGCCACACAGGGAAGGGTATGAAAAATCATACCATAGTCTTTGATAATTATGATCTCTCAGATACTGGTGAATCACAAATGAAAACCAATAAAGTATACAACAGGACTTTAGAAAAGATATTTACAAAATATTTGTGAATCCCAAGGGAGATAATGCTTACATCTGTCTCAAGAGCTTCTTCATTCATTTTGTTTGAGTGGAGCATCATAGGCTGAGTCAGATTTTACCAGACAGAAAATGGCATTCTAGATAATGAATGGCAGATAGAGAGATCTGGAAGCTGGGCAGCCTTATTCTTTTACTCCAACTTGACCAAAATATAGTGAACTACATAGATTAAAAGCATTATGATACTGTCAATTTCAGTCTTGTGAAATTAATACTCTCATTGTAAGAATGCTGTGGAAAATATAGAAATAGGATTTCATCTCTGACTCCCAAAACAGATATTTTTTGTCTGGCTAAACATTTGATTCATACATAAATAATTCAACTTTCATTTATTTTCTTGCCAAAAATTTTACATGAATTTAGCAAATGTCATTTGTTTACATTTTCTTTTTCAAAGTTGCTCAATTTTTAAATACGCAAGAAAAGATATAAATGGAAAATATTTAAATGCTCACATTCAGGTTCTTTTTGTACATATCTCATGAAATAATTTTACCAACTGCATCATTCCTATCCTCAAGATCAGTGAAATATAATATTGTGCTTATAGGAATAGTGTGTTATAATTTGATCTTATTTATTAAGATTACTTTAAAATAACTTACCTCTTCAAATGTTTAACGAATTACATCAAGTCCTTTGTCAGTAATGTATTTTACAAATATGTTCTCTCAATCTGTTATTTGTCTTTTCATGTTCTTAATGATGCCTTTTTGTTAGCATATTTATTGTAGTATAATTGCTTTACAATTGTGTGTTAGTTTCTACTTTATAACAAAGTGAATCAGCTATACATATGCATATATCCCCATATCTCCTCCCTCTTGCATCTCCCTCCCATCCTTCCTATCCCACCCCTCTAGATGGTCACAAAGCACCGAGCTGATCTCCCTGTGCTATGCAGCTGCTTCCCACTAGCTATCTATTTTACATTTGGTAGTGTATATATGTCCATGCCTCTCTTACTTCATCCCAGCTTACACTTCCCCCTCCCCATGTCCTCAAGTCCATTCTCTACATCTGCGTCTTTATTCCTGTCCTGCCCCTAGGTTCTTCAAAACTTTTTTTTTTAGATTCCATATATATGTGTTAGCATACGGTATTTGTTTTTCTCTTTCTGACTTACTTCACTCCGTATGACAGACTCTAGGTCCATCCACCTCACTATAAATAACTCAATTACTCAGACTTAATGATGTCTTTTGAAGTGCAAACTTTTTAAATTTTAATAAGATAGAGTTTACTATTTTCCTTTTTTTGGGCTGTGGCTTGTTTGTTTTACCTAAGAAGTCTTTGCCTATCTCAAGTCTTAAAGATTTTCTCCTATATTTTCTTCTAAATGTTTTACTGTTTTAGATCTTAAGTTTATGGTCAGTTTTTAGTTAATTTTGGTTTATGGTGTAAGGTGAAGTCTAAGTTCTAATATTTTGCATGTGGACATGCAATTGGCCCAACACCATTTGCTGAAAAGATTATCCTCTTTGAACTGCCTTGGTATCTTTTATGGTCATCAACTGGTAATTAATGCAAGAATATAATTTTGGACTCTCAGTTATTTTCCTTTAATCTATATGTCCATCCTGTGCAAGTAACACATCATCTTGATTACTATAATTTTATGGTAATCTTTGTAGTTTGAATGTGTGAAACCTCAAATAATGTTCTCTTTCAAGATTGTTTTGGCTATTTCTGTGTTTTCACAATTCCATATTAATTTTTGGATCTTCTTGTCAACCACTGCAAAAAGCTTGCTGGATAATGAAAACTGGCTAAAGATTGCATTGAATATATATATCTATTTGGGGGGAAATACTATCATAATAATGTTGACTCTTCCAGTTCTCAATCATGGGATATCTCTCCATTCATATAAATATTCCTTAATATCTGCCAGCAGTGTATTACACTTTCCAGTGTACATATCCTTAACTTCTTTTGCTAAATTTATTCCTAAATGTTTTATTATTAGTGATGCTATCATAAATGAAATTAAAAAAAATTATTTTCAAAGGGTTTATTGCTATTATATAAAGATGTAATTGATTTTTATATAGTGTTATTGTATTTTGCAGCCATGCTGAACTTGTTTATTAGCTCCAATTGTGTGTGTATGTGCATGCATGTGTGAGTGAGTGTATGTATCCTTAAGATTTTCCTTATTAAAGATTGTATCTTGTGCAAAATGAAGGATTTCTACTTCTTTTTTTTTCCAAACTGGATGTCTTTATCTCCTTTTCTTGCCAAACTGTCAGGCTAGAACTTATAATACAAAGTTGAATAAAAGTGAAGAAAGCAGAAATACTTGTCTTATTCTTAATTTTAGAGGAAAAACTATCAGTCTTTCACCATTAAGTATAAAATAGTCTGTATTTTATTCTTAGATACTCTTCAACAGATTGAGGACTTCTTTTCTATTCAGAATTTTCTGAGAGTTTTATAATGATTGAATGCAGGGTATTGCCAAATGTTTTTTTCTTTATATATTGAAATAAGCACATAGTTATTCTTTATTCTATTAATATGGTATATTAAAGTTTTTACACGTTTATTTAGATGTAATTGACATATAACAATGTGTGAGTTTAGATGTACAATGTGATGATTTAATACATATATATATTGAGGAATGATTACCACAATAAAGTTAGTTAATGCAACCATCACTTCACATAGTTACCAACTTTATTTGTGTGGTGAGAACACTTAATATTTATTATCTTAGCAACTTTCAAGTGCACAATACAGTGTTTTTAACTATAGTAACCATGTTATGCATTAGGTCCCCAGGACTTACTTGTCTTAGAACAGAAAAGTTGTGCCCTTTGATCAAGATCTTTCCTTTTTCCCCAAACCCCACTCCTGACAACCACCAACCTACTCTCTGTTTCTCTGAGTTCTGATTTTTGTACTTTCCACATATAAGGGAGAATATGCAGTACTTGTCTTTCTCTGTCTTATTTATTTCACTTAGCATAATGCCCTCAAGTTTTATTCATGTTGTCACAAATGGCAGGATTCCCTTCTTTTTGATGGCTGAATAACATAATATTCTTATATATAAAATATTTTCTTTATCAACCCATTTTTAGACACATACTAAGGCTGTTTCTATGTCTTGGCTATTGTGAATAATGCTGCCAGTGAATATAGGAGTGCAGATCTCTTCAAGATAATGATTTCTATACTTTTGGATATATACCTGGAAGTCCAAAAGTGGGATTCTTATATCATATGGTAGTTCTATTTTTAATATTTTGAGGATTCTCCATACTGTTTTCCATAGTGGCTGTACCAATTTAGATTCCTACCAAACACTGCACAAGCGTTCCCTTTTCTCCACATCCTAGCCAGCACTTGTTATCTCTTGTCTTTTTTATAACAGACATAATAACAGTTGTGAGGTGGTGATTTCTATTCACATTTCCCTGATGATTAGTAATGCTGAGCAACTTTTATGTACCTATTGGCCATTTGGATGTCTTCTTTGGAAAATGTCTATTTAGGTCCTTTGCCCAATTTTTAATCAGAATATCTGTGGTTTTGCTGTTGAATTTTATGAGTTCTTTATATATTTTGGCTATCACATACATGGTTTTCAAATATTTTCTCCCTTTCCATAGTTTGCATTTTTATTTTGTTGATTGTTTCCTTTGCTCTTCAGAAGTGTTTTAGTTTGATGTTGTCCCACTTGTTTATTTTGCTTTTGTTGCTTGTGCTTTTGGTGTCAAATACAAAAAGTCATTTTCATGACTAATGTCAAGAGCCTTTCCCCTATGTTTTGCCAGAATACCCAGCCTACTGACCTGCCTGGGGTATTTTATATTTGCCTTCTTCCACAATCCTGTGAACCAGTTTCCTTAAAATCTCTCTCGCTTTATTGGTTCTGTTCTCTGGAAAACCATGACTAATGATTCATACAGAGTCTGATACTGAGAATGTTTTTAGAAGAATAAAATCTTATGAATGAGTTTTCTGAATTGGTTCTTGGGTTTCTGGAATTTGTTCTCTAATCTGACAATATTTGAAAGCACTAAGGACTCTTTTTCCAGTAGAAAAGGCAGCACCAATAGTCCACAGCATGATGTGGCAATAGAGATATGCAAAATATCATCATTGGATACTCCTAGTCAAATACCAATAAGAGGTAGGGTTTTGGTTGACCATGTATTTGATACCTTAGAACATTTTTGTCTAACTAATAAGCATAATGATATTGGTTTATTGCTCCTAATTGAGTTGGACAAATCAGGAAAGAAAAGTATAAGCTCAGGGATTCAAGTTCCCAACTCAAACATGGCATAAATTACCTGACAATTTCTATGTCTGTTCTGAAATAAACTCTTATCTCCTGTAACTGAAGATCTGAGACTGTAAAAAACAAACCCAGAATGTCATCCTGCAAGTGGCTGACTTTCAGCACAAATTGAAGTATCAAGCTTGTAGGATGTCTACTATTAAAGTGGGTCCTCAAACCAATTCTGTGGTTATTTTTCCAGTTCCTTGATGGAAATATACATACTCAGCAATTGATGGTTCCCTGATCTGTGGAGTGAGGACTTTATGGTGGGAAAGGCCAAGTGAAAGCCACTAGAACTGCCTCTAGCTACAAAAATAGTAAACTTAAAGCAATACCACATTCCTGGAAGGATTACAGAAATTAGCTCCACCATCAAGAACTTTAAAAATCTAGAGGTGGTGATTCCCACCACATCCCCATTCAACCCACCAATTTTGCCTGTGCCTAAAAAATAGATGAATCTTGGAGAATGACAGTGGATTACCATAAGCTTAACCAGATGATGACTCTACCTATGCTGTACCAGATATGGTTTCATAGTTTAAGCAAATTGATGCCCCCTCATACCTGATATGCAGTTATTGATTTGGTAAAGGCTTTCTCTCCACACCTGCTGGTAAAGACTACAAGCAGCAGTTTGCTTTTAGCTGGCAAGGTCAGAAATATAACTTTACAGTCCTTCCTCAGAGGTATATCAACTGTCCAGCCCTATGTTATATTTTAGTTTGCAGTGAACTTGACTACTGTTTCTTTCCACAAATCATCACATTGGTCCACTACATTGGTGACTTTATGCTGGACAGACCTAGTGAGCAAGAAGTATCAACTACTCCAGGACTTAATGGTAAGAAATTTTCGGGTCAGCAGATGGAAAATAAACCAACAAAAATTCAAGGGTTTCTACCACAGTGAAATTTCTAGGGATTCAGCCATATGGGGAATGCACAATAAGATAAGCTATAAAAGAACCCTCCTACAACTAAAAGAGAAGCACAATGCCTACTAGGCCTCTTTGGATTTTAGAGGAAACATATATCTCATCTGGGTGTGTTATTCTGGCCAATTTACCCACTGATCCAAAAACTTTTTGAGTTTTGAGTGAGTCCCAGAATAAGAAAATGCTCTGCAATAGATCCAGGCTGCTGTGCAAGTTGCTCTGACACTTGCACCATATGATCTAGCAAATCCAGTGGTATTTAAACAGATAGGAATGCTGTTTGGATACCTTGACAGGCCTGTATAGATTAAACTCAGTGCAGATACTTAGTATTTTGGAATAAAGTCCTTCCTTCTTCTGTAAATAACTAATTTCCTTTTGAGAAATAGCTTTGGGTTTGCTACTGGGCCTTCATAGAGATTGAATGGTTAACCGTGAGGCACCAAGTTACCATGAATACTGAGCTGCCCATTGTGAAATAGATGTTGTCTTACCTACCAAATCATAAAGTGGAGTGTATTCAAAAGCACTCCATCATCAAACGGAATTGGTATATACATGGCCAGGCACATGAAGACACCAAGGAATAAGTAAGTTACTTGAAGAACTGTGCCATATGTCTGATTCCCACTCCTACAACACTACATTCTCTCTCCCAGTCTACAGCTATGTCTTCATGGAGGACTCCCAAAGATCATTTGATGGAGGAAAACTTGGGGCAGGTTTACAAATGATTATGCATGATATGTAGGCGTCACCTGAAAATGGACAGCTGTAGCACTATAACACTTTTCTGGGACATCCTTGAAGGACAATGGTAAAATGAAATCCTTCCAGTGGGCAGAATTTTGAGCAGTGCACTTGGATGTTCATTTTACTTAGAAGGAGAAATGATCAGATGTGCAATTCCATACTGATTTATAGTGGCAAATAGTTTGGCTGGATGGTCAGGGACTTGGAAGAGACATGATTAGAAAATTAGTGATAAGAAGATCTGGGGGAAAAATGAATAGACCTCTATGACTGGGTGAAAAACATGAAAATATTTATGTCCTATGTGAATGCTCACCAAAGGGTGACCTCAGCAGAAAGGTATTTTAATAATCGTGTGGATAGGATTACCCACTCAGTGGATATGTCAGCCTCTTTTCCTAGCCAGTCCTGTCATTGCCCAATGGCTCATGAAAAAAGTGACCATGTTGACAGAGTTGGAGATTATGCAAAGGCTCAGCAACATGGACTTCTACTCACCAAGACCAACCTGAGTACAGCCTTTGCTGAGTGCCCTGTCTGGCAGCTACAGAGACCAACACAGAATTCTCAACATGGCACCATTCCCCAGGCAGATTGATTATATTAGACTGCTTCCATCACTAAAGGGACATAATTTTCTTCTAACTGGATTAGACACTGACACTGGATATGAAATTGTCTTCCCTGCACGCAATTCTTTGTCCAAAACTATCAGCCCTGTACTTAGAGGATGCTGTATGCACCATCATCGTATTCTACAGAACATTGCTTCTGATTACGGAACTCACTTCACAGCAAATAAAGAGACAATAGTCCCATGATTTTGGGACTCACTGCTGTTACCATGTTCCCCCCTCATTCTGAAGCAGTGAGCTTGATACAACAGTGGAATGACTTTTTAAAGACTCAATTACAACACCAGCTTGGTGGCGACACTTTGCAAGGTTGGGGAGAGGTTCCTCTGTATATTCTGAATCACCATATGCTTGGTTCTGTTTCTCCCATAGCCAGGATTAACGGGTCCAAGAATCAAGGAGTTTAAATGGGAGTAGCACCACTCACTACTACCTCTAGTGATCCCCTAGTCATCCCCAGACTACTTAATTTTTTTTGTTTTATCATAAGAGTAGATGAATGACATATTAGTAAATGTACTTTCACTTTTACAAGTAAATGCTTCCAATTTATTTTAATTTGATATCAGAATCATCATACAATTTATAAAATTATAGTTTATTAATCACCACTGAATTAATTTTTAAATAGTATTTTAATTTTTATAATATCTAGAAATAGATCTTAATTTTCACACTATTGGTTAGGCAAAATGCTGAAAATATATGCAGCTGAGTACTGTCTCCATGAATCAATAATGAATCATTGAAATTTACACATTTTATTACATTATTTGAACTGGGACAAAGAGCTAAGAGCTATTCATAACACAGGTATCTTTTACACATAAATATTTTCTTTTTTCTCTAGTTTTTATTTATTACAAATAAAGCTGCTATGAATATTCTTGTACAAGTCTCTGTATGGGCATATACTTTCCTTTCTTTTCTGTAAATATCTGAGAGTAGAATGATTGGGTCATAAGGTAGGTATGTGTTTAAAGTGTTTCATCCTGTGTATTTAAAGTCATTTTGAACTTACAGAAGATTTGGAAATATAGTACAGAAAGTTTGCATATACTCTTTGCCTGCATTCCCCTAATGTTAATATTTTACATAATCATGGTACATTTATCAAACTTAGAAATTAATATTGGTATATTATTATTAACTAAATCACAGATATTACTTAGATTTCTTCAGGTTTTTTTTTCTACCAGTGTCCTTTTCTTGCTCTATAATTTAATCTAAAATACACATTACATTTAGTTGTCATGGCTATTCTTTTTGTTTTGAGCACAATAATATCAATCAAATGAAGTTCCTGAAGTTTAGATTACATAATTAACTTCTGGTTTAAGGAGGACCAAAAGATTCATAAAGTTGAAACCTACATTTTAGCATGTGTTATTTAACCCTTTTGAGTCAGTCTGTAATCATACCAGACTATTAGAAATCAGCATGTTCCAAAGTCTTCAGAAAAAGTGATTAACTAGGTTATCTCTTGCTATAAAGTCTGTCCTATACTTGTCAAATGTATGATTGGCTGCAAGAAACAAGTTATATTTGAATAAGTAGTCAAGATGTTCACCTATGTTCCCAAAATTTAAACATTTCAAAAGACAAAAGGAGCTGAAGGATAATGCAAAAGTAATGGTAGGGTAATGCTGGGGCATTCATTAAAGAGAGAAATTGACTTCTGAAAGTTATTCTTACTTTCCTTATTCAATGAAGTTTGGGCTAATTAATTACACAGCACAAAGAGAAATAAGAAAACTTTTTATTTATTTATTTATTTATTTGTTTGTTTGTTTATTTATATGTGATATATATAATGCTTTCTATGTGCCAGGCAATTCTCAAAACAAATTGCTGTTAGTAACTCATTTCATTTTCACAATAATCCTGTGCCTTATTATCATTTTTAATTGAAAATAAGATATAAAGAGGTCAAGCAAGTAGTTCTTAAAACTATGAATGGCCAGGACAGAATTTCAATATAACAATCTGATTTCAGTTGATGTCTCTTAAACAGTACACTCTGATTTAAATGTAAACATATATAAACGTTACTAGTTTTAGTATATACCGAATACTATCTTAACATTTTACATGTATTATTGCATTTAATGTCCACAATTCATCCTATGAAATAGGTACTATTATCATTTTTATTTTATAGTTCAGGAAACTAAGGTAAGATGGTTAAGAATCATGCTTAATATCATATAATAACAGGTCGTAGAGTTGGGGTTTGTTCTCAGAGAATGTTAACTCTAGAGCCTGACCTCTAGGCTGCTATACTAGTGGCTAAGAGCATGGACTTTGGAGATAGAGCTTACATTTATAGATCTGAGAGGGAGGAATATCACAGTGACTAAGACATTTTATCCAGTTAAGTTGATTTGAATATTGTATTCTCTAGGTTTACCTAAATTAGCAGTCACAAAATGCACAAATGCATTAAAATTCTTGCAAAGAAAATTGAAAATAAAAATAATGTAAGCATGAGTGACAAGTCTAAGATTCAACACTTTTACTCAATCAGCCGCATTAAAAGATTTTTAAAACAGACAATCTAGTCAGATTTTATAAGAAATTAGCCAAAATATTGAATTTATCATGAAGAATATTTGCTAAAATGTCTGTTGCCTAATATTATGTGGCACCTCTAGGCAATTTATGGTAAATGTATGGAACTGTAACAATTTGTAAGATGTTTAAAGACTAATTTCTATAATATTCATATAAATTTCTGGAATATTTTCAGTGATATTTAAAGTCTGGAATACTGAATCCAGTGCTTTACAAAATTGACTATATGATAAATATTTACAAACTTCTTTCAAGGTTTCTCTCTATGAACAAAAGATAAAAAGTTTATGCACCATAATAGAAACACTGTCTTTCCTGCTTTTGTATAAATGGCTGAAATAATTTATTGAAAAAGATATGGTTGCAACTAAAATGCAATTCTTTTCAACAAATATTGTTGGAAGACATATATAAAATATTGCTGAATATCTATAGATAAAGACTTTAAAATCATGTAGTTTAAGTGGGCTTTTCCACATTTTATAAAAGTAAATATATTTCTAACATGTTGCAAATAATAGTTACCGGATTCTGTTTAAGTAAACTGTGCAAAGACTCCTTTTCCATGAACCAGTTAAAAACAACAACAAAAACAACAACAACAGATGTATCTGAGATGGTATATATTCTTATCAGTAATGATTTCTTTAATAAAAACAATGTTTGATGGGAAAATTTATAAATGTAAACACTGAAGGAAGAACTGTTTTACATAGACTAATAGAAGGATTCCAGGCTAATTATACAGAGGTAGCAGCACACATACAGTTACAAAGAAATTGAAACTGTACATAGATAAGCTATGCATTTTTCTTTCACATAAAGACAAGTGCTCAAAATTTGCTGACTTCTGTGATGAAAAATGCCCGTTAACTTTCTAGTAGATTTTATGAAAAAATAAATGCACAACTTATTTTTTAACATAGCCATTTTCAAACTTTTTGTTTTCAAGACTTCTTTACTGTATTAACAATTATTGAGGGCCCCAAAGAGCTCTGTTTCATGCGAGTTAATATCTTTCAATATTTATTGTATTAGGAATGAAAACTGAGAATTTAAGAAACATTTTATATATTAATTCAGTTAAAATACCAAAAATAACCCATTGCATGCCAATCTGAGTAACATTTTTGATTTTCCAAGAAAATATTGAGGAGTGGTAGTCTTTTTTTACATTTTGCAAATTTCCCTAAAGTATAGCTCAATAAAAAGCAGCTGAATTCACATATTTGCTTCTGCATTCAATGTGCTGTGACATGTTGTTTTGGTTGAGGCACATGAAGGAAATCTGACCTCACTAAGATATATAATTACAAAGGTGAAGAAATTTTAATATTTTGAGATAATTGTGGAAATTCTTTGAAAAATACAGCAAAAACTTACAAGAAGTAGTTTCCTAAAGTTTAGTTGTAATGTGGAATCTGAAACCATATCTGTTACATTAAAATCTATTCATCTACCTTATACTCTGAATACAAATTTTTAACCCAGGCAAGACTTCATAATGCCAGGAATTAACCAGTTGAAAAATATTGGTGAGTTATGCAGAATTTCCAAATATTGAAACATCATATTATAATACATATAATATACGAATACATAAATATATACAGGTTTCCCTCACTATCTGAAAGTAGAGCATTCCTATGAAACGTTTCATTAACTGAAATGACATAAATCAAAGAAGCAATTATCTTAGGACACATCTTGCTAACGGATGCACAAAATAAATGAAGATCAAGAAGAAATGCTCATAGACACAGTTCAAAGTTATAGCAGATACTGAGATGCTGAGTGTAGTTCCCAGGTAAGGAGCTTGGCTGTGCCACTCTCGCTGCTCTGGGTGCCCATTTCCTCTGTAACAGCTCGCTGCAAAACAAACGCTGAACACTATTTTCGATTTTCGCCTTTTTTCATAAAAGCGAATATCCTCTTCAGATTTCTTTTGGATAACAAAAGCAGGTACTAATCTAGGTCTTTCATCAAGTGAAGCGGCATAAAGTGAACTTTCAAAGAGCTGAGGATACCTGTATATGTAAAATTTTTTTATGTATTGGGAACCTGTCATGTTCACAGTGGTGAATACAAGCTCACATATGCAGATACACGTTTCTTATCATTCTAATATTCCCTTGAAAGCTTGACTTTTGTCATTGGCACAACACTGACCTTGAAGTGACAGACCCACTTATTTAATTTATGAAATAATGTCTGCCAAATATCTAGGTATCAGTAACCATACTTAGTCATTCTTGCCAGTAAGAGCAGAGTTTCATAAAAAGAGGCCATCTCACAACTTAAACAATGACAAAAGTGGTTTTCCTTATGACAGCCATGGTACTTTAGCATAAAGCAAAAGTGTTTTATGTATATTTTCCATTTCATCAAAACGAATGTGTGAACATTAAATTTCATCAAAACATGTGTACTCAGTGGTTAAAATTTAAATAAAATTAATAATATTTACTACTTCACCAAGAACATTCTTAAGTAAAACTGGCATTTTTTTCATGGCTGCATGGCAGTGAAGAAATAAAACATATCCTTATACATTTTACTGTTACAACCTTGATTTATGTTATGATGTCAGTAGTTGTTTTTGCACACATTGACACAATGAATAACACAATGTATTATTGTGAAAAGCTGATTTATTATTATGAAGATATTTTTGATCTTATATATCTCCTGAAAGTGTCTCAGGGTCTTCCAAGATGTTAGTGAACCAAATTTTGAGAATCTCTACATTAACATACAAGTGGCACATTAATAATGAGTAAAGATGTAACTGACTTTTGAAAGAAATACATTTAGAGAGATCATTCTGAAAAATAATATATAAATATATACACATAGTTTTATTAGCTATTTTCCAAAAACAATGTTATATATCTTTTTTACAAAAGTGAAAAATATTCTAAAGTATATAAATATATTCCTAAGAGTTTAAGTGGGTTCTGACTCTGATTATTGAATACAGAAAAATAAAACAGCTTTAGACTATCAAGAAAAACTGACATAAGATTAAACAAAAATATCTTGTGTATTGGCAGATGATTTTGAAAAATAAAAATCATGATAAAATAAGCAGAGGCAATAAGCAAATTTTCCCTTTGAATCTTTGTGGTTTTGTTAGTTATACTTTCATTCATGACAACCATTATAATTTGTAAAAATAAGTAAAATAAATAAAGTTTATTTCTCTATTAAATAACATGTTAGTAAAATCAAAAATATTTTTGGATCACTATTAAATACTACAACATAAAGATTATTTTGCATTTTACTTCATTCTTTAATTTTGTAAATTTTCTGTGTTTTGTAACATGCATAAGTTCAGGGGCACATCCTCATAATTATAATATACATATGTATAATGCATGTGTATGTGCATTTGTGTAATACATGTACACATACATATTGGAGAAATACAGTGAACTTTGTCACTTAAATGTTGAAACTTGTTCTTCTTTCAATAGACGTGTTAGTTCTAGATACTATGCTGAAGAAGAAATGTCCTTGAAAGGAAAAACTGCAAAATTTGGAAGATAGATAAAAAGAAATAATGCTTTCAGATATTTAAGACAAATACAATTCATATATGGAATATGAATAATGCCTACAAAATATCATTCTCAGTTTTTATAGTGTTTAATTTTCCCATCACTAGTAACACTTGAGTTTTAAGAAGTTACAGTTAAAAAATTAAATATGTCATCTAAATAAAGTAACATAATAACCATTAGGTATCCAAAATAGAAGATAAGAATTCCTCAAGATAATGAGCATGAGGGAGTTTCTTTGAAGAATATGCCTGTGTGAAATGACACAGGGGAAATATGGGTGGGAAATGGCAGATGGTCAGAAGAGTAGAGCAGCTCTCAGAACATTTCCTATTCTCAAATTTTCCTATAGTCAATACTGTAGATATTTTTTTGTTAGTATTCAAAGTGAAATGAAATTGAAGTAATACATTCATTGGAAACAAAAACAAGTCCTGCATCCAGTTTTTATTTAAAGAAAAAATGTGTTTTGAATTTCACTTTAACATATATTTTATGAAGTCAAATTATTTAAGAACTTTAGAATTTTAAAGGCAAGTTTTAGACATGTTAACTATTTCTAACATGCAGATTTAGGATGAAAAATCTATGTGGATTTAAAAGAATGGACAAGTTTATGTAGAACAAGCACTGTACAATGTTATATATTAAATAGAAATGACAGTAAATGACATCACTGTGGCCAGAGGCCTGTTAAGTGAAAAAGGAAATCTCCATTACAAACTAGAAAAAAACAATCACTTAATCCTCTGTCAGTCTCCAGAGAAAATGAGCTAGTTCCTGAGACAGCCAAATAACTGACAATTTTTCTGGAACACTTTATCTTTATTCCCTTGCAAAAGGTGAAGTAGACATAACACCTCATTTCATCTCCCAAAACTGAAATATAATCAAGATTTTTCAAAATTTGTGTTGAAATCTCTATCACCATTTACCCAAAAGAACAAAATGACATTCATTAGTTAACTTCACTTGTTGTTAAATATTATTTAGGATGTCCTCATCTTTCCTCTTAAGATATGAAGATTAAATTATTCTAGATGATAAAATATGTAGCTACTTTGCCAATTTATATTGGCAAAATACAAAAACTTGGTCTCTGGGAGGTTATTTTGAAAACTACTATTAATCATTTGAAACTGAAAGGCATTTAAAGTAAAATACATTGCATCGTTCTAGTTATTTTCCTATTGACATAAAATATAACTTTACAAAGTACATGATTTTGACAATAAAATTACTGAAGTGACGTAAAATTTTTAAAAAGTTATAACAACTTCTCTTTCTGGCACTATACTGTAGTGAGCTAGATATTCTGAAGGAACTCCCTGCTTCAAAACAACCAAAACCTTCATGAAATGTGATTTGAATTGTATTGTTTGCCTCACAGGAAGGGAAGAAAAACTCTCCATCCTCCTCTCTTGCCCCCCGCCAAAAAAAAAAAAAAATCAGTAAATACGCATAACACAGTCTCTGTGCTGGATTGTGTTATTAATCAACTTGGTTAAGCATAAAGCCTACACTTCTCAAAATCTCTTGCCTGCATTCTTATGCATTAGAATTAGCTAAAAGATAAACTTGCACAAGTTTTAAAAGGCAGAAATCAAGCAGTGGCCATTATTATAATAATATTGTTATAGTCATATACAGTGACAGACAGATACAGTTGTGACAGACAGGTCACAGCTTGTCCTTATTCTCCTCTACTTTTACCCAGTTCATCTCTCACACTTCTGACTCTGATTATCAGCCACAATACCAGGTCCCCCAACAGATGTTTGGCTGTGGACCCAGAGAGGCAGTAACTGTACAGACATCAATTTCCTATAATAATGACAATAATAATGATATCTAACTCGGAATAGGGTGGAGTAAAATGCTTGACCAGAGTAATATGTAGGTCCACAGAGAAGTAATCTAAGTAAAAGTATTTAATGCTTTTGTAATTTTCCAGGAAAACAGGGAAAAGGCTATTATTAAAATGTAATTATGCGTGGAAAAATTTCCCAGTAACCACTAAAAGAAAGGAATAGACTATAGAAGTTCAAAATCAGTAGAGAGGGAAAAAATGATCTGAGAATAGCAACCCAAAACTTTCCATCAGTAGTTTGAAAGCAAAGGAGAAAATGAAATATGGAAAAAAAAGGAGGGAATCCACACATAAGACAATAGAATCAAGTCTAAATATATTAATAACTACAGTAAATGCAAATAGATAAATTTACCATTTAAAAATCACAAACTGAATT
Source organism: Balaenoptera musculus (assembly GCF_009873245.2). NCBI lineage: Eukaryota > Metazoa > Chordata > Mammalia > Artiodactyla > Balaenopteridae > Balaenoptera > Balaenoptera musculus. The sequence goes on along the minus strand of NC_045806.1, from coordinate 74,701,582 downwards.
CGTGTATTAAAAAGAAGAAAAGAAAATAAGAATCATCCAATTTTTTTTAAAGAGGCATGCATAAAACATAAGGTCACAGAAAGATTAAAAGTCAAAGGATGGTGCTTCTAGTACAGACAAGATGGTATACTCATTTCTCTCTACTCCTCCCCACTGAGAACAAATATAAACCCTGGAAATAGCACAAAAGGCAACCCAAAGGGACCTCTAAAAGGTCTAAGAGAAAGGCAAATTGGTTTGGGACCTCAGGAGTAGAGTTTTAAGTGTGCCCACCCACCCCACCTAACAGAAGAAAGCATTTCCAAACCACAAATTCAGCAACAGAAGGCAGCCCAGGTTGGCTCATTCCTCTCCCAGATCAAACAAGAGTCCCTCTGACAACTTCTGGTTAGCCCAATATCATTGGCAAGAGAGATCCGTCAAGAGTCCTCTTACCCATAAGAGGCCAGGAGAATTCTCTTTCCCAGTAGAGACTGAGGCTCACCTTCCTCACTTAAAGATATTGGGGTGGCCAGGTGGCACTAGCAAGGAGAACCATGCCATAACAAGCAGCCTGGCCTGCAAAGCTCCTTTGTTTCTGAGAATATGAAATACCCCTTGCCCACCAAGAGATTTTTGGGGTGGCTGTGTGCCATCGATAAGATCTGTCACAAGTTCCCTGGCCTGGGAAGGCTATTTGTCCCTGTGGGTTGGAAACTCACTCCTTCTACTTCCCAGAGACTTTGGGGAGCTGGTGGGCATTGGCAAGGGAGATCTTGCCACCAGAAGCATGTCCAGGAAGTGTTCTCCATGCCCCACAGGCAAGGAGAAATCCCAGAACAAGTACGCAGACACGGAAGCCTCCTAACCCTCCTCTCATCATCCCACCCCACCTCCGCAGGCCTGAGATACCCCTGCTCGTACTGGAAAACATCAGGTGACCTGGGTCTGGGAAGACCATTTTACCTCATCAGACAGCACCAGCAGGGACCAATGGGAGCCCCAGCAGCACAGAAAAAGACAAAGCCAACCAAAATAGAAGAACACCATGAATGTTCTTAAAATTTAATCATGCTTGGAAGGACAGTCCACAAAAGCATTCCAGGATCTGCATGCTAAACCTAAACATGGTGACAGCCTGATAAAAGATTTACATAGAACCCATATTCTGTTAACATAAAATTGCCAAAATATCCAGTATACAATAGAAAATCAGCCATCATACCAAGAACAAGAAAAATCAAAACTTGAATGAGAAAGCACAATGAACTGACACCAACATTGAGATGATGAACTCAGGTGGGAAGTCAGATGAAATCAGACAATGAAAATTTCCCACAAAGAAACTGCCAAACCTTGATAGTATACAAATGAGTTCTATCAAATTTTTAAGAAAAAGACCATCCAAATATTATACAAATTCTGTGAAATAATATCCTAAAATTCATTTGATGAAGCTAGTACAATACTGTTATAAAAACCAAAGACCAACTGAGAATGGTTAATATTAGGTCAATCTCACTCAAAATCATAGAATTAAAACTACTTAAAAAGGATAATAAACCTTGATTAAGGTAGGTTATTCCCAGTAATTCAAGAGAGAATTAACATTAGGAAATATATAAATGTCAACCACATTAATAAATGGAAGGAGAAAAATGTATGGCCATACCAGCAGTGGCATAATAAGCATTTACTAAAATTTAACACTAATTTATTAAAAATAATTGGCAAAATAAAAGAGCGTTTCTTAATAATCAATATTTATAAAAAATATACACTAAATGTCATTAAGAATTGGAATAATGCAATCCGTTTTAAAATCAGCAATAAGACAAACATGTTCACTGACATCTCTTCAATGTTATGTCTTCAGTAATAGCCAACAAAGAGGAGCAGAAATAATAATATTATAAATGAAGGAAAAAAATCTCATTGTCTTCAAATGGTTAGAAAATCCAAATGATCTATAGATGCAAGTCATGCTATAAAAAGAAGATTCTTTACCAATTTGTTGGAAACGATATATAGAATAAAACTGAAATTTCATAAGCTAGTAATGATAGGTAAAATAAGCTATAAAATACCAATACAATGGTAACAGAAACCAAAATATGATTGATATTAATCTAAGAAGTGTAAAACTAGGTATGCATAAAATTATGAAATTTTTATTAAAATAGTATGTACAGTGTAAAACATAAGACGCAACATTCAGGTATAGGTAGGAAAACTCTATAAAAAAGAAATTGTCCCCAAATTGATACATAGACTAGATGCCTTTGAAACCATAAACCCAACAAAGACTTCCAAGATACTTGGAAAACTAGATACAAAACTATTGTGAATAGACTAGTACTAGCAGTTATCAAGCATTATTTAAAGCTACAGATTTTTTTTAATACTGTATTTTGTCAGATATATTGAGTTGTAATTAAGATGTTTACCACTTTTAGGTGTATGGTTCTCTAAATTTTGACAAACATGTTCAATCATGTAACTGCAATCAAAAACAAGGCATAGAAAATTTCAATCACCCTAAAATATCCCCTCGTCCCCTGGTTTATTTAATCTTCACCCACTCCAAATCCCTTGCAAACTCTGATCTGTTTTCAGCCTTTATAGAACTGCCTTTGACAGAATATCTTATAAATGGAATCATGAAGTACATATATTTTGTTTCTGCCTCCTATCAGTTAGCATAATGTTTTGAGATGTATCCATAATGTTGTATGCATATTTTTCAGTAAGATTTTATATGGATTGACTAAATTTTTTATCCATTCACCTGTAGATTAACATATGGGTTGTTTTCAACTTGGGGCTGTAATGAATAAAGTGACTATAAACATTCATATACAAGTGTTTGTATGGAGATGTGTTTTCACTGTTCCTGGATAAATACTTAAGAGTGGAATTCTTGTCTCATGTGATAAGTGTATTTTACTTTATTAGAAACTTACCAAATGTTTTCCAAAGTGACTGTACAATTTTTCATTCGTACCAGCAATGTGTGAGAGAATAAGTTGCTTTTCATCTTTGCCAGGATATATTTAAAGATTTTTTTAAATATCTTTATTGGAGTATAATTACTTTACAATGTTGTGTTAGTTTCTGCTGTACAACAAAGTGAATCAGCTATATGTATACATATATCCCCATATCCCCTCCCTCTTGAGTCTCCCTCCCACCCTCCCTATCCCACCCCTCTAGGTTGTCACAAAGCATCGAGCTGATCTCCCTGTGCTATGTAGCAGCTTCCTACTAGCCAGCCATTTTATATTTATAGATTTTTTTAACATTTGTTAAATTTTACATTTTATAACCGTTTTAAATTTATAGAAGTATTGTGAAAATAGTACAGAGACTTACTGATACCTCACACTTATTTTCCCCTATTACTAACATTTTACTGTACATTTGTCAAGATTAATGAACCAATATTGATACATTATTATAGCTAAAGCCCATGTTATTCACATTTCCATAGTTTTTGCCTAATGTCCTTTTCCATTTCAGTAACCCATCAGGATAAGGATAGCAATTACATTTAGTCATCATGTCTCCTTAGGCTTCTCTAGACTGTGACACTCTCTTAGACTTTCCTTGTTTTTGAAGACCTTGACAGTCTTGAGAAATACTGGACACGTATTTTGCAGAATGATCTTGAATTTCATTTTGACATTTTCCACATGGTGAGAGAGTATTTATGAATTTTGGGGGAAAGACAGCATAGATAAAGTGCCATTCTCATCACATATCAAGGGTAAATGCTATTAATGTGAATGATCACTGATAATGTTAACCTGATCATTTGGCTAAGCTATAGTTTGTCAGGTTATTCCACTGTAACATTCCTCTTTTTCCCCCTATCTATACTGTATCACTTAGAAGAAAGTTACTATGTGCAGTCAACAATTATGGGGCTGGGAAGGTGGAGTTTGTTCCACTTGCTTGAGGGGGAAGTAATCTATATAAATTATTTGCAATTTCCTATGGGAATTTTTCTATTCTCTCTCATTTATTTATTTCTTAAATTATGTATTTATGTCAGTATAGATTCATGGGTATTTACTTTATAATTTGGATGATAATCCAGTGCTACTTTATTTCATTATTTTAATTTAAAATTGTTCCAGCTTTGACCATTAGGAGCTCTTTCAAGCAGTTCCTGTGTACCTCTGACATATCACAGTCACTGTGGGTTCTTTTTTTTTTCTTTTGAGCCCTTTCTTACTTTGTGTCAGTACAAGATGCTCTAGAAACATCATTCTGAGCATCCGCGATTACTTGAAGGAATTCTGGTTCCTTTTATCATAGAAAAGTATTAGAAAACAAGATATTGGCGATGGTGGTGTTCATTTTTTATGGGGGTGCTCTTGTATCTAGGATCTATCAATGGCTAGAGCTAGAAAATATATGTTTGCACACTAATCCATGCATATATCCACATCTGTAAATATTTCTATATATAAAACTGTTAAACTAATTGTGAGTTGATACTATTATCTCCAGCTCTAATCCAGTGCAACATGGATTACGTTAGAGTATCCTTTTGTCTTTAGCTTTACAGGTCCCATTTATTTCCAAAGTCACTTAGGTTAGTTCAGTACCATTTCCCCTTACTCCCTCAGTTAAGTTATCTCATGCATTTATAGTACAATTTGATTCTTTGGTCATAAACTACATTCCATCCTGTGGTAATAGGAGAGCCTTAGTTAATTTTTTTTTTTAACTTGTGTACATTAAGGTTCACTCTTTTTGCTATAAGGTACAATAAGTTTTGCCACATGCACAGTGTCATGTAACCACTATTATAATATCGTACAGAATAGTTTTGCCACCTTAAAAACATCCCCTATACGTCTCTTATTCAACATTCCCCCTCTTCAAAACCTGGAGAAATACTGATCTGTTTTTAATCTATTTATTTTTGCATTTGCAAAAGAACATATAAATGTAATTATACATTATATAGTCTTTTCAGAGGTTTTTTTTCACTTTACAAAATGCATTTAAGATTAGTCCATATCGCCGTATAGATTGATAGTCCATCCTTTTTATGTCTAAAGAGTATTCCATTGTATGGATGAAACACTTTGTTTATATACTCACATATTGAAGGGAATCTTGATTCCAATTTCTGGTGATTATGAAAAATGCTCTGATAAACCTTTATGTGCAGTTTTGAGTTGTTATACATTTTCAAATAAGTTGGATAAATACCTAGGAGTGTGATTGCTGGATCAAAATGATAAGCAGTCTTCCAAAATAGCTGTACCATTTTGCATTCTCTCTAGCAATGAATGAAAGTCCCTGTTGTTCTGTATCCTGGCCATTGACAGTAATTTTGAGTAACATTTCATATGCTTGTTTGCCATCTGTATATTTTCTTTGGTGGTATGTGTGCTCAGGTCTTTTGTCCATTTTTAAACATGTGTTTGTTTTCATAAGTTTTAAAGGTGCTTTACATAGTTTATATATGTCCTTTATCAGAAATACAATTTGCAAACAGTTCTTTCCAGTATGTGGTTTATCTTTTCATTCGATTAATAGAGAAATTCAGAAAAAAACAGCTTTTAATTTTAATAAAGTCTAACTTATGAAATGATTCTTGCATATATTATACATTTAATAATTAGGTTTATCATCCATTTTGCTTTTTTTGGTAAAAGTGAGGTTTATGCCTTTGTTCTCTTTTTAATTTTTCTTTCTTTCTTTCTTTTTTTCTATGGTTTACGGCTGCCAAATGCTTTTAGTGTCATTTGTTCAAACAGTATTCTTTTTCTTTTTTTGAAAAAGAAACCATTAATATTTACTTCTTCAGCATAATAGGTACCATAACAATTTGAATAGCTTCCAAAATCTATTCAATACCATTAAACACTTCTTTTAAATGAGAAATTATAATAAATGGCCTCTTCTTTAAAAAGGGAATTAGTACCATCGATTAAATGACCCACTTGGCAGTATCTGGTTGGACAAAACTCCAGACAGGAAATTTGAATGTAGCAAGTCCATTTTAGAAGTTATTAAATGAATGATTTGCATATGTATTCTAATGTAGAAAAAAGTACAGATTTCACATTTGACTTAATAGAGTCTCATATTAACATTGTAAACTTTTCAGTACATTTTAAAATCACTAATCATATGTCTTAAGTTGAAATTTAGCTGTAACATATTATATATATATTTTTTACATATGAAAACGTTACTACAAGGAAAATAGTACATATATTTTACAATAGCTATTAATTATCACAGCTTAGTAAGTCCGAACTACCCCTTTTTTTTAACATCTTTATTGGAGGATAATTGCTTTACATTGTTTTGTTAGTTTCTGCTGTATTACAAAGTGAATCAGCTATACGCATACATATATCCCCATATCTCCTCCCTCTTGTGTTTCCCTCCCTCCCTCCCTATCCCACCCCTCTAGGTGGTCACAGATCACCGAGCTGATCCCCCTGTGCTATGCACCTGTTTCCCACTAGCTATCTACTTTACATTAGGTAGCGTATATATGTCCATGCCACTCTCTCACTTTGTCCCAGCTTACACTTCTCCCTCCCTGTATCCTCAAGTCCATTCTCTATGTCTGTGTCTTTATTCCTGTCTTGCCTCTAGGTCCTTCACAAGCAATTTTTTTTTTTTTTAGATTCTGTATATATGTGTTAACATATGGTATTTGTTTTTCTCTTTCTGATTTACTTCAGTCTGTATGACAGACTCTAGGTCTATCCACCTCACTACAAATAACTCAATTTCATTTCTTTTTATGACTGAGTAATATTCCATTGTATATATGTGCCACATCTTCTTTAACCACCCTTCTGTCAATGGACACTTAGGTTGCTTCCACGTCCTGGCTATTGTAAATAATGCTGCAATGAACATTGTGGAACATGTCTCTTTTTGAGCTATGGTTCTCTCAGGGTATACACCCAGTAATGGGATTGCTGGGTCATATGGTAGTTCTATTTTTAGTTTTTCAAGGAACCTCCATACTGTTCTCCATAGTGGCTGTATCAATTACATTCCCACCAACAGCGTAAAAAGGTTCCCTTTTGTCCACACCCTCTCCAGCATTTATTGTTTGTAGATTTTTTGATGATGGCCACTCTGAGCAGTATGAGGTGATACCTCATTGTAGTTTTGATTTGCATTTCTCTAATGATTAGTGATGTTGAGCATCCTTTCATGTGTTTGTTGGCAATCTGTATATCTTCTCTGGAGAAATGTCTATTTAGGTCTTCTGCCCATTCTTAGATTTGGTTGTTTGTTATTTTTGATATTGAGCTGCATGAGCTGCTTGTATATTTTGGAGATTAATACTTTGTCAGTTGGTTAGTTTGCAAATATTTTCTCCCATTATGACTGTCTTTTTGTTTTGTTTATGGTTCCCTTTGCTGTGCAAAAGCTTTAAGTTTCATTAGGTTCCATTTGATTATTTTTGTTTTTATTTCCATTTCTCAAGGGGGTGGGTCAAGAAGGATCTTTCTGTGATTTATGCCGTAGAGTGTTCTGCCTATGTTTTCCTCTAAGAGTTTTATAGTTTCTGGCCTTACATTTAGGTCTTTAATCCATTCTGAGTTTATTTTTGTGTATGGTGTTAGGGAGTGTTCTAATTTCATTCTTTTGTATGTAGCTGTCCAGTTTTCCCAGCACCATTTATTGAGGAGGCTGTCTTTTCTCCATTGTATACTCTTGCCACCTTTATCAAAGATAAGGTGACCATATGTGTGTGGGTTAATCTCTGGGCTTTCTATCCTGTTCCATTGATCTATATTTCTGTTTTTGTGCCAGTACCATACTGTCTTAATTACTGTAGTTTTGTAGTATATTCTGAAGTCAGGGAGCCTGATTCCTCCAGCTCCATTTTTCTTTCTCAAGATTGCTTTGGCTATTCAGGGTTTTTTGTGTTTCCATACAAATTGTGAAATTTTCTGTTCTAGTTCTGTGAAAACTGCCACTGGTAGTTTGATAGGGATTGCACTGAATCTGTAGATTGCTTTGGGTAGTAGAGTCATTTTCACAATGTCGTTTCTTCCAATCCAAGAACATGGTATATCTCTTCATCTGTTTGTATAATCTTTAATTTCTTTCATCAGTGCCTTATAGTTTTCTGCATATAGGTCTTTTGTCTCCTTTGTTAGGTTTATTACTAGGTATTTTATTCCTTTTTTTGCAGTGGTAAATGGGAGTGTTTCCTTAATTTCACTTTCAGATTTTTCATCATTAGTGCATAGGAATGCAAGAGATTTCAGTGCATTAATTTTGTATCCTGCTACTTTACCAAATTAATGGATTGAGTCTAGTAGTTTTCTAGTAGCCTCTTTAGGATTCCCTATGTATAGTATCATGTTATCTGCAAACAGTGACAGTTTTACTTCTTCTTTTCCAATTTTGATTCCTTTTATTTCTTATTCTTCTCTAATTGCTGTGGCTAAACCTTCCAAAACTATGTTGAATTATAGTGGTGAGAGTGGGCAACTTTATCTTTTTCCTGATCTTAGTGGAAAAGGTTTCAGTTTTTCACCATTGAGAATGATGTTGTCTGTGGGTTTGTCATATATGGCCTTTATTACATGGAGGTAATTTCCCTCTACGCCTACTTTCTGGAGAGTTTTTATCATAAATGGGTGTTGAATTTTGTCCAAAGATTTTTCTGCATCTATTGAGATTATCATATGGTTTTTCTCTTTCATTTTGCTAATATGGTGTACCACATTGATTGATTTGTGTATATTGAAGAATCCTTGAATTCCTGGGGTAAACCCCATTTGATCATGGTATGTGATTTGCTTAATGTGCTGTTGGATTCTGTTTGCTAGTATTTTGCTGAGGATTTTTTCATCTATGTTCATCAGTAATGTTTGTTGGTAGTTTTCTTTTTTTGTGACATCTTTGTCTGGTTTTGGTATCAGGGTGATGGTGGCCTCTCAGAATGAGATTGTGAGTGTTCCTCCCTCTGCTATATTTTGGAAGTGTTTGAGAAGGATGGGTGTTAGCTCTTCTGTAAATGTTTGCTAGAATTCACCTGTGAAGCCATGTTGTCCTGGGTTTTTGTTTGTTGGAAGACTTTTAATCAGAGTTCCAATTTCAGTGCTGGTGATTGGTCTGTTTATATTTTCTATTTCTTCCTGATTCAGGCTCAGAAGTTTGTGCTATTCTAAGTATTTGTTCATTTCTTCCAGTTTGTCCATTTTATTGGCATATACTTGCTTGTAGTAATCTCTCATGGTCCTTTGTATTTCTGCAGTGTCAGTTGTTCCTTCTACTTATTCATTTTGAATTCTGTTGATTTGAGTCTTCACCCTTTTTTTCTTGATGATTCTGGCTAGTGGTTTATCAATTTTGTTTATCTTCTCAAAGAACCGGCTATTAGTTTTATTGATATTTGCTATTGTTTTCATTTCTGTCTCATTTATTTCTGATCTCATTTTTATGATTTCTTTCCTTTTGGGTTTTGTTTGTTCTTCTTTCTCTAATTGCTTTATGTGTAAGGTTAGGCTCTTTATTTGAGATTTTTCTTGTTTCTTGAGGTAGGCTTGTATTGCTATAAACTTCCCTCTTAGAAATGCTTTTGCTGCATCCCATAGGTTTTGGACAATCGTGTTTTCATTGTCATTTGTTTCCAGGAATTTTTTGATTTCCTCTTTGATTTCTTCAGTGATCTCTTGGTTATTTAGTAGTGTATTGTTTAGCCCCCATGTATTTGCATTTTTTACATTTTTTTTCCTGAAATTGATATCTATTCTCATAGCATTGTGGTCGGAACAGGTACTTGATATGATTTCAATTTTCTTAAATTTACCAAGGCTGGATATGTGACCCAAGATATGCTCTATCCTGGAGAATGTTCCTTGAGCTCATGAGAAGAAAGTGTATTATGTTGTTTTGGGATTGAATGTCCTATAAATATCAATTAAGTCCATCTTGTTTAATATGTCATTTAAAGATTGTGTTTCCTTATTTATTTTCATTTTGGATGATCTGTCTGTTGGTGAAAGTGGGGTGTTAAAGTCCCTTACTATTATTGTGTTACTGTCGATTTCCCCTTTTATGGCTGTTAGCATTTGCCTTATGTATTCAGGTGCCCCTATGTTGGATGCATGCATATTTATAGTTGTTATATCTCCTTCTTTGATTGATCCCTTGATCATTATGTAGTGTCCTTCTTTGTCCCTTTTAGTAGTCTGTATTTTAAAGTCTATATTGTCTGATATGAGAATTGATACTCTGGCTTACTTTTGATTACCATTTTTGTGGAATACCTTTTTCCATCCCCTCACTTTCAGTCTTTATGTGTCCCTTGGTCTGAAGTAGGTCTCTTGTAGACAACATATATATGGGTCTTGTTTTTGTACCCATTCAGCCAGTCTATGTCTTTTGGTTGGAGCATTTAATCCATTTGTATTTAAGGTAATTATCAATATGTATGTTCCTATTACCATTTTGTTCATTGTTTTCAGTTTGTTTTTGGAGGTCTTTTCCTTCTCTTGTGTTCCCTGCCTAGAGCAGTTCCTTTAGCATTTGTTGTAAAGCTGGTTTGGTGGTGCTCTGTTCTCTTAGCTTTTGCTTGTCTGTACAGGTTTTAATTTCTCTGTCAAATCTGAATGAGATCCTTGCTGGGTAGAGTAATCTTTGTTGTAGTTTTTTTCCCTTTCATCACTTTAAATATGTCCTGCCACTCATTCTGGCTTGCAGAGTTTCTGCTGAAAGATCAGCCTTTAACTTTATGGCGGTTCCCTTGTATGTTATTTGTTGCTTTTCCCTTGCTGCTTTAATATTTTTTTCTTTGTATTTAATTTTTGATATTTTGATTAATATGTGTCTTGGTGTGTTTCTCCTTGGATTTATCCTGTATGAGACTCTCTGAGCTTCCTGGACTTGATTGACTATTTCCCTTACCATATTGAGGAAGTTTTCAACTATAATCTCTTCAAATATTTTCTCAGTCCCTTTCTTTTTCTCTTCTTCTTCTCGGACCCCTATATTTTGTATGTTGGTGCATTTAATATTGTCCCAGAAGTCTCTGAGACTGTCCTCAATTCTTTTCCTTCTTTTTTCTTTATTCTTTTTTTGTGGTAGTTATTTCCACCATTCTATCTTCCAGGTCACTTGTCTGTTCTTCTGCCCCAGTTATTCTGCTATTGATTCCTTCTAGAGAATTTTTAATTTTGTTTATTGTGTTGTTCATCATTGTTTGTTTGTTCTTTAGTTCTTCTAGTTCCTTGTTAAACATTTCTTGCATTTTCTCCATTCTGTTTCCAAGATTTTGGATCATCTTCCCTATCATTACTCTGAATTATTTTTTCAGGTAGACTACCTATTTCCTCTTCATTTGTTTGGTCTGGTGGGTTTTTACCTTGCTCTTGCATCTCTTGAGTGTTTCTCTGTCTTCTCATTTTGCTTAACATACTGCATTTGGGGTCTCCTTTTCGCAGGCTGCAGGTTAATAGTTCCCGTTGTTTTTGGTGTCTGCCTCTAGTGGCTAAGGTTGCTTCAGTGGGTTGTGTAGAATTCCTGGTGGAGGGGACTGGTGCCTGTGTTCTGGTGGATGAGGCTGTATCTTTTCTTTCTGGTGGGCAGGACCACATCTGGTGGTGTGTTTTGTGGTGTCTGTGAACTTATTATGATTTTAGGCAGCCTCTCTGCTAATGTGTGAGGTTGTGTTCCTGTCTTTCTAGTTGTTTGACATTGGGTGTTCAGCACTGGAGCTTCCTGGTCGTTGAGTGGAGCTGTGTCTTAGCATTGAGACAGAGATCTCTGGGAGCACTCTCGCTGATTGATATTACGTGGGGCCAGGAGGTCTCTGGTGGTCCAATGTCCTGAACTACGCTCTCTCACCTCAGAGGCTCAGGCCTGATAACTGACAGGAGAACCAAGACCCTGTTAGCCACACAGTTCAGAAGAAAAGCGAGAAAAAAAGAAAGGAAAAATAAAATAAAGTTATTAAAATAAAGTATTTAGCAAAAATATTATTAAAATTAAAAAATTAAGTAATAAAAAAAGAGAATAGAGCAACCAAACCTATAAACAAATCCACCAACGTTAACACGTGCTAAAAACTAAACTAAGATAAACATAAAAATCAGAAACGAGTCAGTTGCATAAAGCAAACCCCAAGTCTATAGCTGCTCCCAAAGCCCACCACCTCAATTTTGGGATGATTCATTGTCTATTCAGGTATTCCACAGATGCAGGGTACATCAAATTGATTGTGAAGTTTTAATACACTGCTTTTGAGTCTGTAAGGGGAAATTTCCCTTTCTTTTCTTTGTTCACACAAGTCCTGGAGTTCAGCTTTTGTCTTGGCCCTGTCTCTGCATGTAGGTTGCACTCTGGCGTCTGTTTTTCGCCCAGAGAGGTGGGGGTTATAGGAGCGGCTGATTTGGGTGCTCTGGCTCACTCAGTCCAGGAGGAGGGAGGGTTACAGTATGCGGGGCGAGCCTGCAGTGGCAGAGTCTGGCAAGACATTGCAACAGACTGGGGCACACCGTGTGTTCTCCCGAAGAAGTTGTCCCTGGATCATGGGACCCTGGTAGTGGCAGGCTGCACAGTCTCCTGGGTGGGGAGATAGGGATAGTGACCTGTGCTTGCACACAGGCTTCTTGGTGGCTGCAGCAGCAGCGTTAGCATTTCATGCCCATCTCTGATGGCTGTAGCAGCAGCCTTAGTGTTTCATGCCCGTCTCTGGTGTCCGTGCTGATAGTCGCTGCTCATGCCCGTCTCTGGAGCTTGTTTAGGCGGTGCTCTGAATCTCCTCTCCTCGCGTACCCAGAAACAATGGTCTCTTGCCTCTTAGGCAGGTCCAGAGTATTTCCTGGACTCCCTCCTGGCTAGTTGTGTCCCATTAGCCCCCTTCAGGCTGTATTCACGCAGCCAACCCCAGTCCTCTCCCTGGGATCTGATCTCTGAAGCCCGAGCCTCAGCTCCTAGCCCCCACAGCCCCTGGTGGGTGAGCAGACCAACCTCTCAGGCTCTTGAGTGCTGGTTGGAAAAGATCCTCTGTGTGGGAATCTCTCCACTTTGCCCTCTGAACCCTTGTTGCTGCACTCTCCTCTGTGGTTCTGAAGCTTCCTCCTGCCCACTCCCCATTTCCGCCAGTGAAGGGGCTTCCTAGTGTGTGGAAACTTTTCCTCCTTCACAGATCCCTCCCAGAGGTGCAGGTCCCATCCCTATTATTTTGTCTCTGTTTTTTTCTTTTTTCTTTTGCCCTACCCAGGTATGTGGGGAGTTTCTTGCCTTTTGGGAAGTCTGAGGTCTTCTGCCAGCGTTCAGTAGGTGTTCTGTAGGCGTTGTTCTGCATGTAGATATATTTCTGATGTATTTGTGGGGAAGAATGTGATCTTCACTTCTTACTCCTCTGCCATCTTGAAGGTCCTCCTCCTTTTTTCTTTATATGCCCATGTATTGTTTTGCAAAAATCAATTGAGTACATTTGTGTGAGTCTATTTCTAGTCTCTGTATTCTGTTTATTCATCATTTCTGTCCTTTGGTTTATACCATACTTTTTTAAGTTTTGTAACTTTGTAGTAAATCTTGAAATTGGTTAATTTAAAGGAACTATACTAAGTATTATAACTTTATAGTAAATCTTGAAATTGGTTAATTTTACGGAACTATACTAGAGGACTCACGTCCTCTAGTATAGTTTTTGACAAAGGCCTTATCTATTCTAGGTTCTGTGGTTTTCCACATAAATTTTATAATTATTTTGTAAATAAATACAAACAAAAAATTTTCTGGGATTTTGGTATGACTAGTGTTGAATCTATAAACCAATAATTTACATCTAAACCACACTGGGACTCCCATATCATGGACATAGTGCATCTCCATCAACTTGATTTCTTTGATGTGTGTTTTATGGTTTTTTGCATACAGATTCTATAGAGTAAATATTATATTGCTGATATATAGGAAATTATTTTTATTGAAGTATGGTTGATTTGCAATGTTGTGCCAATCTCTTCTGTACAGCAAAGTGACTCAGTTTTACACATATATACATTCTTTTTTTAATATTCTTTTCCATTATGGTTTATCTCAGGAGATTGGATATAGTTCCCTGTGTTTTACAATAGGACCTTGTTGTTTACCCATTCTAAATGTAATAGTTTGCATCTACCAACCCCAATTTCCCAGTCCATCCCTCTGCCTCCCCCACTCCCCCTTAGCAACCACACGTCTGATTGTTAGGTTTGTGAGTCTGTTTCTGTTTTGTAGATAGGTTCATTTGTGCCATATTTTAGACTCCACATATAAGTGACATCATATGGTATTTTTCTTTCTCTTTCTGACTTACTTCACTTAGTATGATAATCTCTAGTTGCAACCATGTTGCTGCAAATGGCATTATTTTGTTCTTTTTATGTCTGAGTAGTATTCCATTGTATATGTGTACCATATCTTTATCCATTCATCTGTTGATGGACATTTAGGTAGTTTCCATGTTTTGACTATTATGAATAGTGCTTCTATAAACATAGAGATGCTTGTATCTTTTTGAATTATTGTTTTGCTGGGTATATGCCCAGAAGAGGGATTGCTGGATCATACGGTAATTATATTTTTAGTTTTCTGAGGAACCTCCATACTGTTTTCCATAGTGGCTGCACCAACTTACATTCCCACCAACAGTGTAGGAGGGTTCCCCTTTTCTCCACACCCTCTCCAGCATTTGTTATCTGTAGACTTTTAATTATGGCCATTCTAACTAGTGTGAGGTGGTACCTCATTGTAGTTTTGATTTGCATTTCTCTGATAATTAGTGATGTTGAGCACCTTTTCATGTGCCTATTGACCATCTGTATGTCTTCTTTGGAGAAATGTCTATTAAGGTCTTCTGCCCATTTTTCAATTGGGTAGTTTGTTTTTTTGTTGTTGAGTTGTATGAGTTGTTTGTATATTTTGGAGATTAAGCCCTTGTCAGTCACATCATTTGCAAATATTTTCTCCCATTCTATACTCAAAATGGCTTAAAGACTTAAACATAAGATGTGACACCATAAAACTCCTACAAGTGTGCATAGGCAAAACATTCTCTGACATAAATCATACCAATGCAATGCTTTCTTAGGTCAGTCTCCCAAGGCAATAGAAATAAAACCAAAAATAAACAAATGGGACCTAATCAAACTTACAAGCTTTTGCACATCACAGGAAATTTTATTTTATTGCTGATATATAGGAGAACAATTAACTTTTATATATTGACATTGTGTCTTGCAGTCTTATTATTTACTTATTTTTTAAAACTTTTAAATTTTATATTGGAGTACAGCCAATTAACATTCTTGTGATAGTTTCAGGTGCACAGCAGAGCAACTCAGTCATACATATACATGTATCCATTCTCCCCCAAACTCCCCTCCCATCCAGGCTGCAATAACATTGAACAGAATTCCCTGTGCTATACAATAGGTCCTTGTTGGTTATCCGTTTTAAATATAGCAGTGTGTTCATGTCAATCCCAAACTCCCTAACTTTACCTTCCCTCCACCCTTCCCCCCGGTAACCTTAAGTTTGTTCTTTAAGTCTGTGAGCCTGTTTCTTTTCTGTAAATAAGTTCATTTGTATCAATTCTTTTTAGATTCTGCATACAAGCAATATCATACCATATTTCTCATTCTCTGTCTGACTTACTTCACTCAGTATGACAATCTCTAGCTTCATCCATGTTGCTGCAAATGACATTATTTCATTCTTATTAATGGCTGAGTAATATTCCATCATATATATGTACCACAACTTCTTTATCCATTCATCTGTCGATGGACATTTAGGTTGTTTCCATGTCTTGACTATTGCAAACAGTACTGCAATGAACATTAGGGTGCATGTGTCTTTTTGAATTATGGTTTTCTCCAGACATATGCCCAGGAGTGGGATTGCAGGGTCATATGATAGCTCAATTTTTAGATTTTCAAGGAAACTCCATAGTGTTTTCCACAGTGGCTGTACCAATTAACATTCCCACCAACAGTTTAGAAAGGTTCCCTTCTCTCCACGTCCTCTCCAGCATTTATTGTTTGTGGATTTTTTGATGATAGCCATTCTGACTGGTGTGAGGTGATATCTCATTGCAATTTTGATTTGCATTTCTCTAATAATTAGTGATGTTGAGCATCTGTTCATGTGCCTCTTGGCCATCTGTATGTCTTCTTTAGAGAAATGTCTGTTTAGGTCCTCTGCCCATTTTTGATTGGGTTGGTTGTATTTGTATTGATGATATTAAGCCACATGAGCTGTTTGAAAATTTTGGAGACTAATCCCTTGTCAATCATATAATTTGCAAATATTTTCTCGCAATCTGTGGGTTGTCTTTTCGTTTTGTTAATGGTTTCCTTTGCTGTGCAAAAGCTTTTGAATTTAATTAGGTCCTATTTGTTTATTTTTGTTTTAATTTCATTACTTTGGGAGACAGATCAAAAAAATATTTCTGCGATTTATTTCAGAGAGTGTTCTGCCTAGGTTTTCCTCTAGGAGTTTTACAGTGTCTGGTTTTACATTTAAGTCTTTAATCCATTTTATGTTTATTTTTGTGTATGGTGTTACAGAATGATCTAATTTCATTTTTTTGCATGTAGCTGTCCAGTTTTCACAGCAAGATTTTTTGAAGAGACTGTCTTTCCAACATTGTATAGTCTTGCCTCCTTTGTCGTAAATTAATTGACCATAGGTGAGTGGTTTTATTTCTGAGCTTTCTATCCTGTTCCATTGATCTATATTTCTATTTTTGTGCCAGTCACATACTGTATTGATGACTATAGCTTTGTAGTATACTTTGAAGTCAGGGAGCCTGCTTTCTCCAGCTCCGTTTTTCTTTCTCAAGATTGCTTTGGCTGTTTGGGGCCTTTTGTGTCTCCATACAAATTTTAAGATTTGTTTGTTCTAGTTCTGTGAAAAATGCCATTGGTAATTTGATAAGGATTGCATTGAATCTGTAGATTGCCTTGGGTAGTATAGTCATTTTCACCATATTGATTCTTCCAATCCAGGAACATGGTATATCTTTCCATCTGTTTGTGTCTTCTTTGATTTCTTTCTTCAGCATCTTATAGTTTTCAGAGTACAGGTCTTTTGTCTCCTTAGGTAGGTTTATTCCTAGGTATTTTATTCTCTTTGATGCAATGGTAAATGGGACTGTTTCCTTGATTTCTCTTTCTGATCTTTCATTTTAGTGTATAGAAATGCAACAGATTTCTCTGTATTAATTTTCATAGCCTGCAATTTTACCAAATTCATTGATGAGCTCTAAAAATTTTCTGGTAGCATCTTTAGGATTTTCTATGTGTAATATCATGTCACCTTCAAACAGTGACAGTTTAACTTCTTCTTTTCCAATTTGGATTCCTTTTACTTCTTTTTTCTTTTCTGATTGCCATAGCTAGGACTTCCAAAACTATGTTGAATAAAACTGGTGAGAGTGGACATCCTTGTCTTGTTCCTGATCATAGAGAAAATGCTTTCAGCTTTTTACCATTGAGTATGATGTTAGCTGTAGTTTTATCATATATGGCCTTTATTATGTTGAGGTATGTTCCTTCTATGCCCACTTTCTGGAGAGTTTTTTTCATAAATGAGTGCTGAATTTTGTCAAAAGTTTTTTCTTCATCTATTAATTCAAAGAGAATTCTGGAGATTTCTTGAGAGTTTTTGACATTGTCAATCATGTCTCTTGCAAATTAGGACAATATTTTTGTCTTGTCTTATAGCTAGAACTTCCTGTATAATGTTCAATATGAGGAGTGAGAATAACCACTCTTTCCTTATTGTCAATATCACAGTTAAAGCATTCACTCTCTCACTCTCTCATCTATGATGTGAGCTGTACATTTTTCTTATATAGCCTTTATTGAATTAAACAGTTGACTTTGATATTTGTCTTGTAATTTTTTATGAAATGACAGACATTTTGTGTAGAAATCTAGAGATTGAGATAAAATGCATTTACTCCTGGTGATAGGTATTCCTCATCATTTCTCATTTCATCTTTGTGGGATTTTAGTTAACCTAGTCAGGTACTTACTGTATTTGTATTTTGTTGTTGCTATGCTTGCTATCAGTGCCCCCTAGTTTTCAATTCGTCCAGGAACTTTATATCATTGCCTTGTTTTTAGTGAAGGTGTTAATTCCTGGAGAGTATTCCTCAGGATCAGTGCTCCACAGTCATCTTTTGGTAGTGCCCATATGCCTATGCCATAGGAGTGTCTCTATTCACATTTTCATTCATTCCTTCAGTAATAGAATAAAATTGCTTGTTAGTCAGCTATGCTTGTGTTGGGAGAAAGGAAGGCTTTTCTCTGCTGTACTGGTCCCACCTCAGTGTTACTCTGGCCTTGTTTTCCTTGGACTACAAGTAGGGCTTTCTCTGTGTTTCTATATTTCTTTCTGTTGCAGCTAAACTCTGCTTGTATCTGTGCCTGGTCTTGGGAAGGATTTCCTAATGGTAGTAGACCTCAATTTAGCCTTGGTATAAGATTTTTAGCCCAAAATAGTTTACTGTCCTACTCTCAAGGTTAGAGAGTGTTCCTTCTACTTTTATGTCTCTATTACTTTGCCTTGAGCATGATAGTTGTTTCTACTGTCCTCATCTTACTCCAACTCCCCCCAGTGCATTGTAAGGATTTTGCTCCATACAAAAAAAATATCTTGCGGAGTCTTGGTATTTCATGTTGATTCTTCTACAACCACTGTTCACCTGTCAAATGCAGACTCTCTCATGAAAAGTTACTGAATTTCCTTAAAAAAAGAGTTTTAAGAGAGTTAACACCCCTCCTGCCTAAGATATTCAGCCATTCTAGTCTATTCTATTAGCTCACACATGGAATTTTACAGTTCATAAATTAAGGTAGCCAATTTATTCTTATGTGCTTGTATGGTGGCCAGTGCTTCCTACTCTCAAGCTCCTCTGCAAGTGAGACAATTGATGTTCCCATTATTTGTCAGGGAGTCTTTATTATTTTTTCTGTTTTTGTTTTCGTTTTTTTTTTTTAATTTCAGTTTATTCAGATAACTTTTTGGTTTTTTTTTCTGTAGTGTTTTGTTGTCAGGCTGCTAATGTTATTTGCAGCTCTCTACTATGTGCCTCCTTTCTCCTCAGAGGTGTCTTGATGTCTTCACTTTTCAGCAGTCTTAAAGCTTTATTTTAAGACAGTGTGGTAGTATTAAAAAGACAAACAGCCCAAAGAAACAAAATAAAAGAGCTCAAGAAATAGCCACACATATGAGAAACTTGATAAATGAAATACAAGAAATAGCATATTAATAGCAAATGTTATATTATTATTTTACTGATTATGGAATAATTACTTATCCTAATAGTACAAAAATTAAAGAGGTTCTCTACATTATTCTATACATACAAATCAATTTTTAATCTATTAAAAACTTGTGGAACATGAACACATGAACATTAATATATATATATATATTCATGTATATGAACATAAAAGAATATAGTTTTGAGCTTAAGCCTCTAAAATAGGCACAAAAATATTTAATCATAGAACACTGATAAACTCAAAATTATTAAAATAATGTCTCAATATTTTATATAGGTAAAGTAAATACATTAAATGTATTTGAATTTACTAAATTAATTAATTTTTATTATTAAAATTTACTCAATTTATTAATTTATTAAAGTGTACTAAAGTCATGCTTTTCTTACATTTTTGAGCAACAATAATAATAACAAATATATTCTACTAAATAGTGACCTTGAACACTAAACCAGTGAGTAATATCCCATAAATTTGCATGTTAAGTTTGGGGAAGGGGAAGAAGGGTCGGGACAGATTTTGAAAGGGAATATCTGTCTCATGGTCATAAGTCTTATGAATGGAATTTCATGCTTATAACTGCATTAAATGAGTGTTATTCAAATAAAAATATAAGAAGTGAGACATCAGAAATTGTGGAGTAAGAAATTTGAAAATCAGCTCTTCCACAAAATCAATGAGTGCACTGGAAAAAAAAGTTTAAAAATCAACTTTTTTTAGAATTCTGGAAATTTACCAATGACTTGCAAAAGTCTAAGGGCACTATATTCAATTATACTGTATTATTAATTAATTAATTAATTAGTATCATATTTTCCTTCAATAAAACCATCAGTTATGAGATAAAGAGATTTTCAAAATTCCAACTTAGAAGTTAATTTTTATAGTTCTATCACTACTATCTAAATTACAGTATGTTTGCTGACAGAGCAATAAAATAAATTTGATTTGTTTCTTGCAAGTTATTACAGAAAAAATTTAAATTGTTTTAGTAAACATTTGAAAATAATGTGCTTTGTTGTTTTATTTTATCCACAAGAGTATTTGTATACAGTTATATAGAGGCCATTCCAAAAGTTATATAATATACATTGCATTTTAGCAAATCACCAACCCAACAATGAGGAACAAATTTCAGATTTTCAGTACCTTTGGAATAAAATTTTACATTTAGTTAATTAAAATATTGCTTATTTATGATCCTTATTCTTCTTTCTTGTGGTGTTATAATACTTTATGTTGTTTGCCTTTCTGTGTAGAACTACACTCACGTATCTTTTCAAGGTATCAAATGCTTCAGTAGTAAGCTCAGTTTTTTTCTTTATTTGTTTCTGAATTTTACATGCTTTTTTTCTTATCATTGTTTTAGTTTATATAACAAGACTATACAATAAGAACATGAGCAAAAGTGTACATGCATTGCATTATATTTTAAAATTACCTCATAGTAGTATAATCAGAGACTTCTATATCTGATTAACATGGAGCAACAGAGACAGAATATACTTTGTAACTTAAAATAACAAAAAACACAGATACATTATACAGAAGATGATTTACAAGATACTTTACTTCAGGCATTAAAAGACAGTGATTCGAGAGTTGGGAGACAAATGATGTAAGCCCTATAATCACCCTAGTGTCCTACCTTAAGAAAATTTCTAAGCCATGGCTCAGGGGTGGCGAACCAGTGAGAATCCTAGTGGACTCACAGTGAGGAGAGGAGAGGGAGTAAAGGTAGTGGGGAGACCATGAGAGCTAGATTTTGCAGAATCTTGTAGCAGAGGAGAGTTACCTACAGAGAGAATTCTGGAGATCTATAGGTGGTCCCACTGCAAATATTTCATAAGAGTAGTGATCAGAGCAGACGTATGAGGAAACTAATCAATGTCAAGTAAAGAACTTTTGTCTTGTGTTCATACAGAAATAAGACCTGTGCCGATTCCCACCAGCCACAGAGGAAAAATGCTTAAGTTACGACTAGACTAGTGTTTGACCATACAACTGGAAATCATAGCTTAGCTGAGTTGCCACATACAATTTGACCATCACTGTCCATCCCTTGTCAACTGAGCACCCATACACATCTCATTAAACTCTACTTAATCTCCAAATATAATGACAATATCACACTTCCACTTAACATGATACAATTGTCTTGTGTACAACTGAAAATGCACTAACTCTTTCTTCAAAAAAGGATTCAGAGTTCTTGGGTGATGTTCACTCTTCTTGATATTCTCTAACTTAAATACTATGATGCAACATTAATAATACTTAAATATTATAATGGAAAGTTAATACATCTTATATCAATATATCTTATATAAGAGAGGGAAAGATATTAAATGCACAAGCACATTCATAAATATAAAGGACATAAGGAAGAAATGCTCAGAACCATTACAGTCCTTGTTTTTGCAACTGGTCATGTGGTCATAGCTGTTATCTTAAACTACTTTCTTTCACAACCCATTCCATATCCCCTTTACCTTCATCAGCAGCATGACCATAGCTGTGTTTCTCTACTGGGGAATGGGGACATGGTGAGTTTTTCTAAACTATTCCACTTTGATAGTCACTGAGGAAACAAACTGGGCCTTAATTTAAGTGATCCATGATGCAGCCCTGCCTGCCTTTCCTGACTTGTATCCACAGATGGGTGACCCTATCCACTGGATTATTAAAATCCTCCTCTGCTGAGGTCACCTTTTGGTGAGCATTCCTATGGGACACAAATATTTTCATGATTTTTGCCCAATCAGAGACAAATATGGACATACCTCTCTTTCCCAGACATTACCATTTTCCTAATCATATTCCTTGCAATTCCCTGATCATTCAGCCTATCCACTGACCACAGTCCATTAGCTCATACACAATCACATATCTGATCATATTTCCTTCCAAGCAAAATAAACAACCAGGTGCACTGCTTGAAGTTCTGCCCCTGGGAGGATTTCCCTTCATCATTGTTCTTCAAGAACATCTCAGAAAGGGACTGTATTGTTGCAGCTGTCCACTTTTGGATGATACATGCACATCACACAGAACCATCTGTAAACTAGGCCTAAGATTTCTCTCCCTCAGTCAATTGATCATAGGAACTCCCAGTGAAGACATAGATATGTGATGGGAGAGAGAAAGTAATGTAGCAAGAATGGAGACTATGGGAATTTGGGCCACTTCATGTAACAATATGCTTTCAGGTCCTGTGAATGCTACTTCTCTTTAATGATGGAATGTTTCTGTGCACACCTAAATTTAAGGCTTAGTAAGTCAAACAAAACCCAGTTCATGAAGGATAGCTTAGGTTGCATGGTAACTTCTTGGCCCATAGTTCAATATTCAGTCTTTACTAAGGTCAATTAGCAAATCAAATGGTTTCTCAAATGGTGCTAAGACCATTCAATTGGGAAGAATACTCTTTTCAACAAATAGTGCCAGAAAAAATGGATACCCATATGCAAAATAATGAAATTGGACCCTTACCTTTCACCATACACAAAAACTAACTAAAAATATATCAGAGACCTAAATATAAGTGATAAAACTATAAAAATCTTACCAGAAACATAGAGGTAATTATTTATGACCTATATTTGGCAATAGATTCTTAGAACCAAAAGCACAAGAAACAAAAGGAAAAAAAATAGATTAACTGGGTTTCATCAAAATTAAAAATTTCTATGCTTCAGAGAACACTATCAGTAAAGTGAAAAGAAAGCTTACAAAATGGGAAAAAATATTTTCAGGTCATATATCTGATAAGGTACAGTAAGTCCCCTACATACAAACCTTCAAGTTGCAAACTTTCAAAGATGCGAACGTGTGCTCGTGTGTCCAGTCACGTAAGTTAGTTCATGCGTCTGGTGTACATTGTCACGTGCATGCATTCTGTACAAGTGGTTGTGCTTTTGTGTACTTTACTGTACAGTACTGTATAGAGTACAGTAGTACAGTATCTTTATTTCAAGCCCAGGATGTCATCTATGACAAGAAAAAAGAGCCACTCCCCAGATATCACTAGATCAGTTTTTCAAGAGGGTAAATAGAATTGAATCCAGCAAGGAACCAGAACCTGTGCCATCAACCCCAGGCATGAGCGAAATTGTAGCTTGCCCTCCATCTCCTATTGCTGATGATCCTTCATCTCTACCATCTCCCGCCTCCTCTCCCTCCTCCAGTCAGTAACTCTTCTTGCCTGTTCACTCGATGCCAGCACCTTTATGCCAGCTGTTGTACTGTACTACTGTACTTTGCAAGGTACTGTACTATACGATTTAAAATGTTTTCTTTATTTTTTTGTGTTTGTTTGTTATGTATTATCTGTGTGAAAAGTATTATAAACCTATTACAGTACAGTACTATGTAGCCGATTGTGTTAGTTGGGTACCTAGGCTAAATTTGTTGGACTTATGAACAAATTGGACTTCCAAATGCACACTTGGAATGGAACTCCTTCATATGTAGGGGACTTACTGTATTTGCATCTAGAATATATAAAGAACTTTTATAACTAAATAACAAAAAGAGAACCAAATTTTAAAAAAGGACAAAAAATCTGAATAGATATTTCTCCAAAGATATACAAATGGCCAATAAAATTTAGTCATCAGGTAAATGCAAATATAAACCACGAGTCAAAAACCTTAACAGACACACGTCACTAAAGAAGATATATAGATGGCATATAAACATGAAAAGATGCTCCACATCATATATCATAAAGGAAATGAAAATTAAAACTACACACCTATTAGTAGAGACAAAACCCAGAACACTTACAACACCAAATACTGGTGAGGATGTGAAACAACAGGAAGTCTCATTTATTGCTTGTGGAAATGCAAAATAGTAGAGCCACTTTGGAAGACAGTTTGGCAGTTTCTTACAAAACTAAACATACTTTTGCAAAACTAAACATAGTCTTCCATGCAATCCAGAAATTGAGCTCCTTAGTATGTACCCAAAGTAGTTGAAAACATGTTTATGCAAAAACCTGCACACAGCTGTTTATACCAGCTTTATTCATAATTGCCAAAACTTGGAAGCAACCAAGATGCTCTTCTGTACATGAATGGATAAATAAACTCTGATACATCCAGACAATGGACTATTATTCAGTATTAAAAAGAAATGGACTATCAAGCCACTAAAAGACATGGAGGAATCTTAAATAATGCATGTTGCTAAGTGAAAGAAGCTGATCTGAAAAAGCTACATACTGTATGATTCCAAATACATGCTACTCTGGAGAAGGCAAAACTGTGGAGACAGTAAAATGATCAGTGGTGGCAAGTGGTTGAGGAGGGGAGGGATAAATAAGTAGAGTCCAGAGGATTTTTAGGGCAGTGAAAATACTCTTTATGATACCATAATGTTTGACAGATGTCATTATACATTTGTCAACACCCATATAATGTACAACACTAAGAGAGAATCACAATGTAAACTGTGCACTTTGGGTGATTATGATACATCAATGTAGGTTCACAAATTGTAATAAATGTGCCGTACTCTGGTGCAGTAAGTTGATAATCAAGGAAGCTATCCATATGTAGGGGCAGGGGATATATGGGAAATCTCTGAACTTTCCCTTCAATTTTGCTGTGAACCTAAAACTGCTCTAAAAATAAAACCTTAATTTTTAAAGAAATTACACACACAATGAGATACTACATCATGCTCACTAGGATATCTGTAAACAGAAAGTCAGACTGCAACTCCTGTTGATAAGAATGAAGAGAAATCAGGCTGTCATATACTGCTAGTGGAAGAGTTAAAAGCGGCAGAGGCTTTGTTAAATGGTCTGGCAGTCTTCAAATGGTTATCCATAGTGTTCACATATGGCTCAGCAACTTTACATATCCAAGATAAATGAAAACACATATTCACACACACCAAATAATTGTATACAAATGTTCATAGCAGCGTTATTCATAATAGCTAAAAGGTGGAGCAACCCAAATGTCTATCAATAGATGGATGAATAAACAAAATGTTGCATATGATATATTGTAATATATATATATATATATATATATATATATATATTTAACAATGTGCCTGAACCTTGAAAACATTATTCTAAGTGAAATAATCTCCTCATAAAAGACCACATATTATATGATTTCATTTATAAGATGTCCGACATAGGCCAATCTGTAGCAGTAGAAAGTAAACTGCATAGGCCTGGAGGAATAATGGGTAATAGCCAAAGGATAAGGGACTTGTTTTTGAGGTGATGAAAATGTTCTAAAATTGACTACAGCTTTGGTTGCACATATCTGTGAATATACTAAAAATATTAAATTGTAAACTTTAAATAGATGGATTGTATCTTTTGTGAATTACATCTTAATAAAAATTTTATAAAATAATATTATGCAGCCTTTAAAATATTAAAAAATGCATTTACTAATTTTTAAAAATTGCATTATATTAGATTTTCCAACTACAAGAAATGAAATTATATTATATCCACAATCGTGCAGAATCTGTATTTTCAAAATACTGACTTTGTATAGTGTGATTATTTGAAATACCTCATTGTTCTAACTTTGATTTCTTTCATAAAGAATAAGAATAAATATTTTTCATATGTTTATTAGCTTTGGATTAATTTTTCTCTGAACTATTGTTTATGGCCTAAACCAAATTTTCTTTTTTATGCCAATTCAAATCCACTCTTCATTTCCTCTAGTGAATTCTTTTGTTATTTTACTTTCTAACTCCAGAATTTCTTTTCAAAAATTTTTATTTCTTTAATGATATTCTCTGTTTGATGAGAGAGTGTCATCAACCTTCTTTACTTCTTCAATCATGGTTTCCTTTAGTTCTTTGAATATATGTAATGTTTACTTTGAAGTGTTTGTCAAATATGACATTCAGTCACTCTCACAGGCAGTTTCTATTGTTTACTTTTTTCCAGTGCATAGAGCATGGATCATACTTTGCTCTTTCTTTGCATGTTTTTTTTTTTTTTTAAGAAACTGGACATTTCAGATAATATAGTGTGGCAATTCTGAGTATTGGTGGCCCCAATCCTTGTTATTGTTATTTATTTGTTTAGTGACTGGCTGAATTATATTAGTGAAGTCTATTCCCTTTCCTGACACAGTGAGAAGCCTCTAATGATGCTCTTCAGAGGGCATGCCCTTGGGTATGCCCACAGTCACCCTGAGATGACAGCAGGTTTGGTAGAGCTTTCTTAGATTGTTTCCTTCCTTGACCATACTTAGCTGTTAAGTAATTCAATTGTAAACTGACTGCTTTATTTTTTCAACAATGTCCTGGGGCATAAATTGCTCCACAGATTGATCCAAATAAATCCCGGCTTTTTCAAGGGATAGTTTGTAAAGTCAGTGTTTGAGATTTGTTCTAATGCCAGAAAGGCTCTCAGCAATCTCCTTCCCTGGTTCTCTCTGATAAACTTGCCATCTTAGAGTTTACCTTACATCTCGAATGGATCTTGTTTCTTATTAAAACCTCCATTGTTTTTGAGTGGACCGATAGGCTTGAATTACTTCACACTTCGCTGCAAATGAAGTCAGTTTCTTTCAGAAGTAATTCAGAGCTTTCTGTTTTAGGAGCTATTTTTCCCCCAGAGAAAACCTCCAAGCCGTGGCTCTAGATGGGGAATAGGTATAAAAACATGCTTCTCTTAGCTTTAGAATCTGGAGCTCAATGAAAGAAGCAAGTAGCCTCAGTTTTTCTTGACTTACCTCTCCTCACATAGAACTCCCACTATATGATCCAGAGTAAGGAAAATCAGGGCCCCAGCATTCTCAGTAGTGCTCCATCCAAAGTAGATTGTCCCACAAAGTGCAGGCTGGAAGAAAGAAGCACCCACCTCTCAAACGAAGTTTCCTAAAACTTAACTTCAGCAACAGTTATCTGAAATAAGGGTTAGAAATGCCAATGCCCTGTCTCTCCTGGCAAGATATCCCTCTAACTGGGAACTGGGGGATAGAGGGATCCATGTATTCTTGCCTGCACCATTAAGGAATGGAGTTTCCATCGTTCTGAGCTGGGAAGTAGGAAGGAGATAGTGGTATATGAAGTCTGTAGTTCCAATACTGCAAACTCTTGTTACTCGTACCAAATTTTAGTGGATATTCTTGAATGAGTATTTCTTTCTTTGCTGTATGCCCTTAGAACCATTTCCAGGAACTTTAAATATTTGATTTAAAAAAATAAACAATTTTCACCAGTTTTCCTGGGGAGTCAGTTAGCAAAGCTCCTTATACCTTCAGGCTAGAAGTGGAATTCTTGGTGCAAATTTTGAATGAAAATTTGGTAATATCTATCAGAAATTTATAAATATAAGCACTTTATCCCTACATTTCTATCATTTGGATGAATTCAATACATTTTTATTAGGTATTGTATGTAGTAACTAAAATTGAAAACAAATTGAATATCATTAGTATGGGAATGGTTAATATATTTAATATATTTTACTCTATTTAATATATTAAATATGATATCATACATTCATACAATGAAATGTCATTCCTCTATTGAAATATAGATTCTTAATACTATTTGATAAAGGTCTCTGGTGTATTATAACCTGAAAAAAAGCAAAGTGCAAGACAGTATATATAATTATTGCATCTGTGTAATCACACAAAAATACAATACAACATACATATACAGCATAAATATACATAACTATATATCACACATACAGTTATGCACAATTTTTTCTGTAATGATTAATAAGTTACCTATAGGAAGATGGCCAGAACTGATGAATGCTTCAACTGAAAAAAATGTACAACTTAAAAGTTGAGAATTATGTTTTATTTGGAGGACAAAACTGAGGACTTCAGTCCAGGACGCAGCCTCTCATATAGCTCTGAGAGACTGCTTTGAAGAGGTAAGGGAGGAGCCAGGATACATAGGAGTTTTTGCACCAAAAGACCAGGTAGTCAGAATTTCAAAAATTACTGTTAATTACAGAACACCTGATAAGTTAAGGGATTTAGTGCTTTTCTATGTATGGGAAGAAGCAAGAGTTTGGGCTCACTGAGATCATTCCTTTGATGTGCACATCAGCTATCTAGGGCCAGTATCTGTGCTTTTTCATCCTGAGTCTCCCCAGGGTGCACTGTCAGGGGTGGCTACAGTGGCTGACTGCTAGATGGTAGGCATATTGTTTCTATCCTGAGTTCCCTCGGGGCTCACCATCAGGGTGGCTGTAATGTGACGGTTTGATGGCTGCAATATCCTTTGTTTACTGATATGGCAGGCAAATGTATCTCTTTTTCTATGATAAAGCTTTTCAAACCATGTTTATCTCTTTTATTTATAAAATAAAATTTGTAGTTCAGTAAAGAATCTCCATTATCATCAAGATAGTTACTTTTGGATTAAAAATGTGACAACTCTATGAAATACAGGAATATTTAATCTTTGGATTTTCAAATCTTGGATATTTATCCAAAGATAAGCTAACTTCACAAAACATAATAATATAGTTTGAACACACAAGACTGAATATAGTTTATAAACCTGTCATTTTTTATTACATGTATTTCCTTTTAGCATTTATTTTGGAATATCAATGTAATATCATCTTACTAGTTGTCCTATCATACCTATGTTTTCATTGATTTTTAAACCAGGAATAATGTGAGTGAAAAACTTTTCTGTTGCTTGCAGTCACATCGTAAAATTTGAAAACCTCTCAGAAGCAGGGTGATAATGCATTTATGTTCCAGTAATATTATACATGAAGCATTTCTTGGAAATGAGAATATCTTATGTAGACCCTTCAGGATTAGAAAAAGAAGTTAAAAACTCCTTGCTCCAAGTAAAGCAAATGAGAGAAGCTGGATATACTGTTACAAGGTGATGGTTTCACGCTACCTCAATTGACTTCTCACAGCAAATGTTACACTTGCATACTTAAAGTTGCATTTCCAGGACTTCCACTTTCAGGAACTGCTGTAAATATGATAGAGTGAGAAATACATATCTCAAGAAGTACATGATCCTATGATTCCAGTTGGTTTGTAAATAGAAAATTTAGTAACTTCTCTTCCTTAGAACCAAAAAAGAATTTATTTGGTTCACATTAGCTGATCTCTGCTACATAATATTTTTTTTAATCAAATTAATTCAGACTTACTACCCCTTCCTTAAAATGGAACTTAAACAAAACTTGCAATAAGAGGAGATGTTGTTTTGTCATAATACATTGAAGAGTCTAATTTTGTTCTTGAATCTGAAGAATGACTGTATACAAGTAAGATATGAAGCCATATTACTTATTCAAGAATGAACCCTTTGCTATGGTCAAAATTAGATCTAAATTTTAGTGGAAACAGTAAGAAGATTTATGATAATTATATTTCTTTTTACCTGTTGCAATATTTCTTTTTACTTTATTGCTTAAAGAAATGATTCCTTGGATTCCAACCATTTTGGCTATTTCTGTTGCACTGATCATTTTACTAAGCTTATAATGGCATATATGAAATAACATGTTATCAATAAGCTTTCAGTAAGGTCATCTTGATTGAAACCAAACATTTTTTCTCACGTTTTCCAAGTGCACACATTCTGATTTTAATATATCTCAGTCCATGCTAACCCTGAAAAATAGCTCATTTATAGTTTTTCAATGATTAGTAGAAGTAAAGAGATAGTGCTAATGGCCATTTCTGAAACTATTGCTAAAGGATGTAGAATTTTGCCCACTTGGTTGATAGTGCATTATTACTGGTGGTGATTAGAAATCAACAGGCAGGTTGGAAAATATAACAAAGTGTTAGTTTTCTTTCTCATAAGAGAATTCAGCATGAAATTTCATCTGTAAAATTGAGGTTTACCAGAAAAAATATAAATCTGAAAATAGAAATATTTTGACTATGTAAAGAATTTTATGGCTTTGCAGCTAAATCTTAAGTATGTCAGTGTTATATACTCTGTACAGAAAATTTATTCATTTGGATTAAATACAAGGAAGTTGGCATAAGATCATGGAAGTTCTAAATTATGGTCTCCTCTCAAAGAAAGAAAACTTAGGTACAGGTCCTATGATTCTTTTTATTTCCAGCAGCTAGCATGGTGCTTTGCATATAGGGAGTGTCCATAAATATTTGGTAATGTTGAACTGGCTTTCTAATTACTAGTTTGCTTAAATTAATAAGTAAGAACAAGTTAAAATTACATATACAAAGATATGTCAATAAATAAGACCTTCAAGGGTCCCTGAGAGGGATTGAATAGGATATTCTCTTAAATAAATTGTATATGTATCACCTCCAATTATGATTTCTCTATTAATTTGTATGTTTTCACTGAGTGAAGACTGTATTGAGTAAAATTAAGTCAGTATATTTTCTGAGTAAGTTATTATAGGCTCTAAAAACGTTCTATCCACAATAATAAGATTTTAAAGTCAAAACAAACAAAAGCAAAAAAGAACATATATATGTATCTGATATGTGTGTGTGCAAGTATATATATTTCAACACATTATTTTGAAATGTACCATATTACATATTTGTTCCTTCTGAAGCAAGCACTTGGGAGAATGACTGATAAGAGGACTCTTCCACTGAAATGATAGTAATAGTATTGAATATGCTTCCTGCTGATATAATAAATAGTATTGCTGCTATTTAATGCTTTGATTAATAATGCTTGGAAAATATATACACATTTTGCTAACATGGTTTACTTTTTTGGGGGGGGTATTTTCATTTTCTTTTTTTTAACCTCTATTGGAGTATAATTGTTTTACAATGTTTTGTTAGTTCCTGCTGTATAACAAAGTGAATCAGCTATTCATATACATATATCCCCATATCCCCTCCCTCTTGCATCTTCCACCCACCCTCCCTATCCCACCCTTCTAGGTGGTAACAAAGCACGAGCTGATCTCCCTGTGCTATGCAGCTGCTTCCCACTAGCTATCTGTTTTACATTTGGTAGTGTATATATGTCAATGCTACTCTCTCACTTCATCTCAGCTTACCCTTCCCCCTCCCCGTATGCTCAAGTCCATTCTCTACATCTGCATCTTTATTCCTGTCCTGCCCCTAGGTTCTTCAGAACCATATTTTTTTTCAGATTCCATATATATGTGTTAGAATACAGTATTTGTTTTACTCTTTCTCACTTACTTCACTCTGTATGACAGACTCTAGGTCCATCCACCTCACTACAAATAACTCAGTTTCATTTCTTTTTATGGCTGAGTAATATTCCATTGTATATATGTGCCACATCATCTTTATCCATTCATCTGTCTGTGGACACTTCGATTACTTCCATGTCCTGGCTATTGTAAATAGTGCTGCAATGAACATTTTGGTACATGTCTCTTTTTGAATTATGGTTTTCTGAGGGTATATGCCCAGCAGTGGGATTGCTGGGTCATGTGATAGTTCTATTTTTAGTCTTTTAAGTAACCTCTATATTGTTCTCCATAGTGGCTATATCAATTTACATTCCCACCAACAGTGCAAGAGGGTTCCCTTTTCTCCACACCCTCTCCAGCATTTATTGTTTGTAGATTTTTTGATGATGGCCATTCTGGCTGGTTTGAGGTGATACTTCATTGTAGTTTTGATTTGAATTTCTCTAATGATTAGTGATGTTGAGCATCCTTTCATGTGTTTGTTGGCAACCTGTATATCTTCTTTGGAGAAATGTCTATTTAGGTCTTCTGCCCATTTTTGGATTGGGTTGTTTGTTTTTCTGTTATTGAGCTGCACGTGCTGCTTGTATATTTTGGAGATTAATCCTTTGTCGGTTGCTTCATTGGCAAATATTTTCTCCCACCCTGAGTGTTGCCTTTTCATTTGTTTATGGTGTCCTTTGCTGTGCAAAACTTTTAAGTTTCATTAGGTCCCATTTGTTTATTTTTGTTTTTATTTCCATTTCTCTAGGAGGTGGGTCAAAAAAGATCTGGCTGAGATTTATGTCATAGAGTGTTCTGCCTATGTTTTCCTCTAAGGGTTTTATAGTGTCTGGCCTTACGTTTAGGTCTTTAATCCATTTTGAGTTTATTTTTGTGTATGGTGTTAGGGAGTGTTCTAATTTCATTCCTTTACATGTAGCTGTCCAGTTTTCCCAGCACCACTTATTGAAGAGGCTGCCTTTTCTCCATTGTATACTCTTGCCTCCTTTATCAAAGATAAAGTGACCATATGTGCATGGGTTTATCTCTGTGTTTTCTATCCTGTTCCATTGATCTATATTTCTGTTTTTGTGCCAGTACCATACTGTCTTGATTACTTTAGCTTTGTAGTATAGTCTGAAGTCAGGGAGCGTGACAGTCTTGGCTTTGAATTACATTGATTTGATATTCAGTATAATAACACTGTCAGTCTGCAATACTTTACTATCAAGGACAAAACTGTTGTCTGTGACACATGGTAGATAACTCTCTGTTTAGGACTGAAGTATTGGGTAATTAAGGATTTATTTCTAACACATTACTAAATTTTTCCTGTAAATTTGATATGGACTTTTTTTCTTTCTATGTTCCTTCTCCAGATATGGAGGCAACCTAAGTGTCCATCAGTGAATGAATACCTAAAGAAGTCGTGGTATATATATACACAATGGAATACTGTTCAGCCATAAAAATAATGAAATCCTACCATTTTCAGCAACAAAGAAGAACCTTGAAGGTATGATGTTAAATGAAATGAGTCAGAGGGGAAAGACAAATACCATATGATTTCACTCATATGTGGGATCTAAAAAAAAAAAATTAAAAAACAAACAAAAAACTCATAGATACAATGATCAGATTAGTGGTTACCGGAGGGATAGTGGGTTGGGGGCGTGAGTGAAATCAGTGAAGGAGGTCAACTGTGTGGTGATGGATGGTAACTAGATTGGTAATGATGATCACTTTGTAGTGCATGCAGATGTCAAATTAAAATGCTGTACACCTGACACTAATATAACAGTTTTTAAAAAGTCATTCAGGGAGAAAAATAAATTTACTAAAGGACATTACAAAACTTCACAGACTCTCCAACAAAGTGATAGAAACATGTTCAAAGGCTATGCAGCCAGGGAAATCCCCAGAAAGATACTGTTCAGCTGGTCTGGTGTTGATATTACTGTTACCATAAAGTTACAGAGACTAATGGGCTATGGATATTAAGGCTAGAAACTTTGAAGCCAGAAACTGGCTGTAGATATTACCATACATGACTTAACTGAATCCATTTGCTGCCTAGTTGTTCATATTATTATTTTGTTATGCAAAATATGGTGAACTTTTTGTCTTAGATCTGTGCCTTACCTGAAAGGGAAGCTCAGAAATCTAGGTTTTGTCTTCCATGGTGGGTGGGAGGTGGTTTCAGCCTCATTAGTTAAGAAATGTCCAAAACATATACAAAATATTCACAGGTGTTCAGTAGCCAAAATAAATTATATAAAACCAATACAGCCATTGATTTTTCCTCTGGTTTTTGCAGTCATCAGCATCGGACACTGATCAGGATAAATAAGGTAACCAAAATGAACTACTGTCAATGATATATTGTTGTCAATTTATCTGTATAAAAGGATAGTATAGGGGCTAAGATTCATGGGTTTAATGGACATCTAGAAAGACTAGTTTTGTCCTTATTTCAGATTGAACTTTTAAAACACCATGTTTTTCATAGTGCATTTCAAAGTCAAGTTGTGTGTGTGTGTGTTACCAGATGAAAAATATAATGGTTGAGATCTCTAATAAGTTAATTCTTGTAATTTTTTCAATGGCATATATTGTACTACTAGTTATCAAGCACTTTGTAATATATTCTGGCTACTTGCCATAGATGACTAAGATAGGAAATAAATTCACTACATGGAGAATATGAATAGCACATTTTAAAAAATATATTTTATTATTGTTATTGATATATTCTCATTATCATGCTTTTGTATTTTCATTCCATGCTGTGGTGCTGCATGCAAATTATATGATGGCCAGTGTAATCTCAAAATGTCTTCTTCTGGAAATAGAAGAAACCTAAGTCATTTATTTATTTTTTTCTATTTTTCTATTTGACATGTTAAAGCAAGTGAAATTGAAATTATCTAATATACCCAATGTTCATACCATTACCAGTCTTTGAATACCTTTAAGATGTGACCTCCTAGTTGGCAGATTGTCCAAACTAAGGTTTATTAAAAGAGTTAACACTTTAGTAACGGAATTTCTGACCTATTTGTTTTTAATCTAATGCAAAGATAAAATTTTTACATTAACCATACTGCTATGGTAACAGCAAGTGATGCCACAACTACTTCTGCTCAGCTAAGTGTATACAGAGGGAATAGCTGCCAAGGTGTTAACAGTACCAGGAATAGTCAAGAAAGGAGTTTTAATCTTTCTCTTATTATATAGTCTACGGCATAAAACTTCAACATCATAATTCTTTCTGAAATCTAAGGAGAACACTTTGCATTAGTTGTTCTGCTTTAGTTCCTATGGTGCTTCTTACTTTCATGTACTGGGAAAACTTTGTGCCTCAGATAAATTGTACATGTGATGGACAATGATTATATTGGAAGCCTAGCCTATTGAAATTGATCCACAGTAAAATAAACACACACACACACACACACCCTGATGTACATAGGAAAAAGAAAAATAGTGAATAGATTTCATAGGAAAAAAGGAGAATATTATAAGAGGCTTAAAAAGTGTAGGTTATTAAAGGATTCTGGCCACTCAAAGGCATTTTCAGGAGTTGTGTGTACTGGTAATAAAAATGTTGGTACAAGAAAAAATAGAGCTGTAGCAGACTCAGGAATATGTCACCTCTTCCATGAATGATACAAAGTAGTTTATAATTTGTATGAAAGAATATATGGGTCACATTTTTGGTATTTCTAGACATTTGTCAACTTGTTCTTTTATTTTACACCAAATTGGCATTCATTATTCCTGGGTAGAAGACATTTCACTTAATGTTGTTTCTGAAAGACTTCATGATGAATCGTTGGCATCCTGATTAGTAGAGTACCAAGACACTCTGGATTTATACAAATCTGATATTGTTTTATTTCTGTTGTCAGGCAATTTAGCATTATGTTAAAAATAATTTAGGGTTAAGAAAAGCTGTTATAGAAGATCAATCAAGATGGTGGAGTAAGAAGATGTGGAGCTCACCTCCCCACATGAACACATGAATTATGCACCCACATGTGTAACAACTCTCACTGAAAACTGACAGGAAATTGACAGAGAACTCCTATAAAACCAAGGTTGTAAGAAAGATATATATGTAATTGGGTAGAAAGGGAAGAAAAATGATTGAATTAGGACCTGTGCCCCTAGGAGGGGACTCAGAGTCAAAGGTTGAATACAAGGGTGGACACTCACCATGGGGAGTGAACAGTGAGAGCCACAGATTGGGCAACACAGTCCTGAGACCCTACATGAGGGAGATGAAGCCCTTTGGCTGGCTAGAGGGTCACTGGGCTAACAGGAGGGTTGTGGGAAGACTAGACTCCACTCATGAGGGGTGCATGTGCACTGGCTCGCCCCTGAGGCAAGGTGGAAAAATGTCTACTCTATGAGCTGCTGGGGTTCCTATGACCACCTCAGAGCATCCCCGAGTCCAATATGAGCAAACACTCCAGGCTCGCTCAATCCTTGTCAGAATGCAGCACTATATCTGGGTTGGCCATGACTGGGGAGAAGACTCGACTCTCGGATGTAGAGGTGACCTGGTCCCAGGGTGGAACCTGGGTGGGGTGGTGACAGCCATTGTTGGCACTTACTCAAGCAGCACACCAGAAGCAGCCCAGATTCCTGGCAGCAGCTGCTCCACCACAGCTCACCCCCCAGTACATGCTGAGAGTAAATGTGGGCAGCACCTACAATGTGGTGTGGCTCCACAATAAAGTGAGGGCAACGGAGGCTAATGGAAGTGATTGGCTGTGATGGAGAAAGTAGACTTACACCTGAGACTCTGAGCAGAGCAAGGGAAGAAATTGCAGGGGCCTGCAGAGGCAGTGCACCAGAGACATCTCAGAATTTCATCTGCAGCCCATATGAGCTGAGAGCACACATGGGCCCCACTAACATCAGCACTCCACCCCTTTGGAACAAATGTTCTGGTTCAGGGAGAAGGAAGAACACACACCTAAGAGGAATAGAGCCCAGCAACTTGGGATCAGACCCCACCCCCATAGGGCAGTGACAGTCAGTGAGGCAGAGGGAAAGTCCTGACTCATACCTGGCTCCTGATCTAGCCCTCCATTTTCAGCTCCACCTCCTACCAAGGTGATAACTGCCAGCATACCCTTAGTAAAAATGTTAATTGTGCCCACAAGAAATCCAGCTCTCCCACAAAAGGCATTGGGTACATGCAGTCTGTATAGGTATGCTCACATATAGGAAGACATCTTCAAGACTATATAGGTAACACTTTCACTTTCACTTAAACTCATAGAGACAGAGAAAGTTAAGCAACATAAAAAAGCAAAGGAACTACCCTCAATTGAAAGAGCAAGAGAAAAACCTCTGAAAAAAAAATGAAAAATAAACAATTTACCAACTAAAGAATTCAAAGCATTGGTAATAAAAAATGTTAACAGAATTAGGCAAAAGAATAGATGTACAGTGTGAGAATTTTAACAAGGAACTAGAAAATACAAAACAAAGACCCAATCAGAAATGAAGAATTCAATAGCTGAAATTAAAACAACAACAAAAACACACTAGAAGGAATATGAAGTGATTCAGAAGAATGCATATGTGATATGGAAGGTAGAATAATGGAATTCACTCAATCAGACTAGCAAAGAGAAAAGAAAATTTAAAAAATTAAAACAGTTTAAGAGATCTCTGGAATAGCATTTGGCTTAACAATATTTGCATTATATGCCTTCTGTAAGGAGAAGGGTGGGAGAAGGGAATAGATAATGTATTCGAGGAAATTATGACTGAAAACTTCCAAAACCTGAAGAAAGAAACATATATCTAGGTTCAGGAAGCACAAAGGTTCCCCAAAAAGATGAACACAAACAAATCCACACCAAGACACATCATAATTAAAATGACAGAAGACAGATAAAGAGAGAATTCTGAAGACAGCAAGAGAAAAATAAAGAGCCATGTACAAAGGAACTCCATTGGGCTAACAGCTGATTTTTCTGCAGAAGCTTTGAGGGACGGAAAGGAGTGACATGATATATTCAAAGTGATGAAAGGGAAAAACCTGCAAACTAGGATATTCTACCCAGCAATATTATCATTTAGAATTGAATGAGAGATAAAGAACTTCTTGACAAGCAAAAACTAGAAGAGATTATCAATACTAAACCAACCCTAAAAGAAATGTTAAAGGGTCAGTCTTTTCTAAGTGAAAAACAAGTAAGAACCTATAGGAAAGTAGAAATCCCACTAGGAAAGATAAATATATAGTGAGGACTGATTATCAACCACTTAAAAAGCAAGTTAAGAAGGTTAAAAGACAAAAACTATAAAAGAAACTATAATTACAATAAACAGAGGATAAACATGAAGATGTAAAATATGACATCAGAAGCACAAAATGTGAGGGGGGTAAAAATATAGATCTTTTAGATTGTGTTGAACTTAAATGACTACCCCTGTAAACCAAATAGACATAGGTATGGGTCAACATATATGAACCCCATGGTAACTACAAATAAAAAACCCACAAGAGATAAACAAACACTGAAAAAAAAAAAGGAATGCATGCATAGTACTAAAGAAAATCATGAAACCACAAGGGAAGAAACAAGAAGAAAAAATGAGTAAAATAGAACTACAAAAACAATCAAAAAAACAAGTAACAAAATGTCAATTAGTATATACCTATCAATAATTACATGTCTGTTGAGTAAATGCAGCAATTGGAAGATGTAGTGTCTGATTGGATAAAAAATACAGGATGCATCCATAGGCTACCTACAAGAGACTCACTTCAGAGCTAAAGACACAGAGAGACTGAAAGTGAGATGGAAAAAAAAAAATTTCATGCAAATGGAAACTACAAGAAAGCAGAGGTAGCAACACTCATATTAGACAAAATAGACTTTAAAACAAAGGCTATAACAAAGGACAAAGAAAAACAATATATAATGATAAAGGGATCAGTAAAAGAAGAGGATATTACATTCATTAACATATATGCACCTCATATGGAAGTACCTAAATATATAAAGGAAATACTAAGAGACAAAAAGGGAGAAACTGACAGTAATACAACAGTAGTAGGGGACTTTAACACCCCACTGACACCAAGGGACAGATCATCCAGACAGAAAATCAATAAGGCAACAGTGGTCTTAAATAACACAATAGACCACTTGAACTTTATAGATATCTACAAGACGTTCTATCCAAAAACAGCAGAATATATATTCTTTACAAGTGCACATGGAAGATTCTCCAAGATAGATCATACACTAGGCCACAAGACAAGTCTCAATAAATTTAAGAGGATAAAAATTATGTCAAGCATTTTTTTCTGAGAACAATGGTATGAAACTACAAATCAATTACAGAAAGAAAAATGGGAAGAGAACAAAAACATGGAGACTAAACAGAATGCTACTAAAAAACAATGAGTAAATGAAGAAATCAAAGGAAATCAGAAAACACCTTGAGACAATTTAAAATGGAAACAGAATTTTCCAAAATTTATGGAATGTAACAATTTGGGGATATTCTAAGAATGCATTCTGTATTTTTAGATTAATGATTTCTAATAAAGTTTTAATTTTCTCCATAAAACTCTTGCAAATTTTCTGTTGGAATTAATTATAGTATCTTATATTTTTGGTTGCCATATAAATGTTACTTTTTTTTTTACTATAGTTTTTGATTTTTGCTGGTGTATAGAAATAAAATTTATTTTTACTTGTTTCCAGAACTTTATTAAACTCTTATTAATTCTAAAAAAAAAAGCAGTTCTAAGAGAGAAATTTGTAGTAGTACAGACCTTCCTCAAGAAGCAAGAAAAATCTCACATAAACAACCTAACCCAGCACGTAAAGGAATTAGAAAAAGAAGAACAAACAATGCCCAACGTCAGCAGGAGGAAGGAAATAATAATGATCAGAGAGGAAATACATAAACTAAAACTAAAAAAAAAAAACAATAATAAAGATCAATGAAATCAAGAGCTAATTTTGTGAAAAGATAAATTTATAAACCTTTACCTAGGCCAACCAAGAAGAAAAGAGAGCGGACAGAAATAAACAAAATAAGAAAGAGGAGAATTAATAACCAATCCTAGAGAGATACAAAAAAATCATAAAAGAGTACTATTTACAGTTTTATGCCAACAAATTGGACAACCTAGAAGAAATCGAAAAATTTCTAGACAAATACATCCTGCCAAGGATGAATCAAGAAGAAATAGACAATTTGAACATTGCTATTAGTGAAATGGAATTTGTAAAACAAACAAACAAACAAAAATCTCACACCAGACAAAAGTCCAGGACTGGAAGCCTCACTTGGGAATTCTACCAAACATACAAAGAGTTAATACCTATCCTTCTCAAACTATTCCCCAAAATTGAATAGGCTGAAACACTCCCAAATTCATTCTATGAGGCCACAATTACCCTGATACCAAATCCAGAAAAATATACTACAAACAAAGAAAATTACAGGCCAATATCTCTGATAAATATAGATGCAAAAATTCTAAAGAAAATATGAGCAAACTAATGCAACAATATAGAAAAGGCATCATACACAGTGATCAAGTTGGATTTACTCCAGGGATGCAAGGATGGTTCAATATTCACAAATCAAACAATGTGGAATATACCACATTAACAAAAA
Source organism: Balaenoptera musculus (assembly GCF_009873245.2). Lineage (NCBI taxonomy): Eukaryota > Metazoa > Chordata > Mammalia > Artiodactyla > Balaenopteridae > Balaenoptera > Balaenoptera musculus. Next base: position 74,661,496 of record NC_045806.1, on the reverse strand, counting down.
GAAGGATAAAAATCACATGATAATTTCAAATGAGGCAGGAAAACATTTGAAAAAATTCAACATACATTTGTGATAATAACTCTCATCAAAGTGGGTATAGATGAAACATATTTTGACATAATGAAGGCCATTTATGACAAGCCCACAGCTAACATCATACTTAATGATGAAAAGCAGAAAGCCTTTCCTCTAAATTCAGGAACATGAATAGGATGCCCACTCTCACCACTTCTGTTTAACAAAATATTGGAAGTCCTAGCCATAGCAATCACACAAGAAAAAGAAATAAATGGCATCAAATTTGGAAGGGTAGAAGTTAAATGTCACTATATGCAGATGATATGATACTTTATATAGGAAACCCTAAACTATTAGAACTAATAATTAAATTCAGCAATTTTGTAGGATACAACATTAATATACAGAAATATGTTGCTTTTCTACACATTAATAATGAACTATCAGAAAGAGAAAGTAAAAACCCAATCCTGTTTAAATTCACACCAAAAAAATAAGTTACCTAGTAATAAACTTAACCATGAGGTGAAAGGTCTATACTCTGAGAGCTATAAAACTTTGATGAAGGAAATGGAATATGCTACAAAGACATGGAAAGATATCCTGTCCTTTTGGATTGGAAGAATTAATATATTTTAAATGTCCATACTACCCAAAGCAATCTACAGATTTAATGCAATCCCTATCAAAATACCCATGACATTTTTCAGAGAACTAGAACCAATAATCCTAAAATTTATATAGAACCACAAAAGACCTAAATTGCCAAAACAATCTCGAGAAAAAAGAGCAAAGCCTGAGGTAACACCATCCCAGACTTCAGACCTTACCACAAAGCTACAGTAATCAAACTAACATGGTACTGGCACAAAAACAGACAGAGAACAGTGGAACAGAATAGAGAGCCCAGAAATAAACTCACATACCTACAGTCAATTAATCTTCAACAAAGGAGGCAAGAATATACAATGAAGAAAAGACAATCTCTTCAATAAGTGGTGCTATGGAAACTGGACAGCTACATGTAAATCAATGAGATTAGAACATTTCCTCACACTGTATACAAAAATAAACTCAAAATGGATTAAAAATCTAAATGTAAGACCTGAAACCATAAAACTCCTAGAAGAGAATATATTCAGAATACTCTTTGAATAAATCATAGCAATTTTTTTGGATCTGTCTTCTCATGCAAAAGAAATAAATGCAAAATTAATTTTTGTGAGTATATTGTGTTGAATTTATTTTAAAAAATATAGGCAAATGAACACATAATATTTCATTCAAAAATAAAGTATAGCAAGAGTAATTTCACCATATGCACAAGTTTCAGTTGCTAACACTTCCAAATTTCAAATGCAAATGATCCTATATTTGTCTTCCAGTCAGCATTTCATGCCAGCACTTTTTTTTTCATGTAGTACTGCAGAAACAAAAAATCACTTCCAGTGAGTGAAATAACCATGTACTATTGCAAACCCATTCAGAGTCAGGTTGCCAGTCGTATCATCTCAGAATATTTTTGATTTCAGAGCCCTTTAGAAAACACAATACCTGCCACATATGCACATAAAAACACACATATACATATATGCACAAACACACACACACACATACATACACACTAGCAATTACTATGAGGCAAAGCTTTCTCAAGTTTTCTCCAACAGAAATATCCAGTTGTGTGTACCTGCAACTGGAACAAGTGATAGAAAATGAAAATCGTTATTTGGATAGAAATTGCAACTATTCTATGAAAATTTGCCCATGGCTTGTATTATGTTGAGCCATATGAAATTGCTATTTATGTAGTTCAAATGATGTTAATTATTGGCAATTTCCTATAGTTTAACATATTTAATATAATTACTATAATACCCAGTAAACATTTATTGACAAAGCATGCATCTCCTTTTATTTTAGTAGAGGTTATAGTGTTTCAAAATCATACAACCCTTTAATGTTTGATGGTTGTGGCTATATTATGATGACATAGTCATGTGGAATGAAATATTCAAACAATTTTCTGGATTTCTCATCTACTTAACAAATAACAATAACTTTGTGTTTTATCTATTATTTGAAAAATTAGTTATGACTTTAGGAAAAGTTTGACCAAATACTCTTTAGGGTTCTCATTTGTTGTCTAAATAATTTCTGGTCTATATTATGTGTAACACAACTGCCAAGAGTTGTTAACAGTTCTAACTCCAGGCTGTATACGAATCTGTTCCAAAGATTAAGACCTTGGCTTGGAGCCCAAACTAAATAGGAATTTTAGTTTTAGAGGATCATATTTTGCTCTAGTATTTCTTATTTTCTAATCATAATCCTACAAGTCTGTAACTTTTAGAAAGCCACAGGTCTTTACATCATTAATAAAGTGAATTGTTTGGACAAGTTTGTACTTAACATATACTGGTTCTAATATTCTGCTGGTGCTCCACCATCTCTACCATATATGCCATGCATAGGGATAAGAATTGGGTGGTATATCCTAATGCATATCAAAGCAACATATTCCTCAAATTACAAAACATAAGGAAGCATTCTTCACTCATCCAAAGCCTATTACTTGCAAAATAAGCACCTCCAGCTTCTGACTCTAAAAAAAAAGTTTTCATACATGTAATTTTATCAGGTTACTGATATGTAATTCTTGTAGCCTTTTCTAATAGGATCAGTAGCACTTTATATTTTTCCTAGTAATTACTTCAATGCTTATCATAAAATAATTATGTGATGGCTATCTTCCAAATGTCTGTTCATATTTATAATCTTTATATAAATTGGGAACTGCCTGTATAGAAATTATATATTTATAATTTTTCATGTTAACTAACATAAATAAATTTATTGCTTATTGGAAAGTCACACACACATAATTAAATAAATTAGCCATGAATATGTGCTTATTTAATCTTTTTTATTGTTGTTGTTGTTGTTGTTAGAATCCAACTGGATTTTATTTGACACAGAATACAATATGGATGCAGGAATAGCAAACTGAAAAGACAGAGCAGAAAAAACACGATTCTGACTAATTTATAATTAAGTAACAGGAGGGCAAGTCATTAAATGGCTAATGAAAGAGTTGAGCTTGATGGAAGTATTCTCTTTTTCTAGTGTCCATACTTTTGGTATTCCCACTCTCTATTGTCCAATGGACACACTTGCCGTGTTCTGAGCCAGCGGGAGATGCAGTGGAAGTGAAAAGCATGGTTACAGACTCCCCACGCAACGGTGCACTCTTCGGAAGTAGCAGACGCCTGGTTGGCTTGACACTCTATGCAAAGATCCATAATGTGGTTCCGGCAGATGGCACAGTTATCAACCACAATATCCCAGGCGCAGAGGGCTACCGCATTCCACTTTTTCACTTCAAAGCGCTTCTTGCCCACGCCACTGTTCGTGCCGCTCGAGGTATCCACATCCATCGCCGCCGCCATTTTGGAAACACACCTGCTTATTTAATCTTGAGTGAATTTTTTTTTGTAAAAAGTTAACTGAAAATATTTTTATTCACAAAAGGCAGTTAGGTTTTAAAATTGTATACTTATAACTAAATAAAATCAAGATGACATTTTTAAATAGAGTTTTAGGCACTTTGTTCTTTCATTTGCACCTTGTATAATACTACAACAGTGCAAATAAACTGCTGTTAATTGTATATCACTTTATTGCCTTCATGAAAACCATTGTTTGAAATGGAAAAATTAAATTACCAGTGGATGCAAAAGAAATGCTATTTTTAGAGGTATCTTAGACTATACAGTAATATCCACATGCTTCTAAAACAGGTATCTTTAAGTAACATTATTGTCAAACAAATGTTTAAGAATTGTTTCCACATTTCATCATCAATGATAATAAAGAGGAGTCATGCATTCTGTTCTTTAAGAACCTAGGCCTGTTTGGCCAAGGTTGATCTGGAATTGCTCAAGTACTTTAATGCCCTGTATTCTGTAAATATGTGTTGGGGCTGATATTATTTAAAATGATATTTTCCATAAAAATATATGTTGTAAATGTTTTCCTGAGAAAATGCTAACAGAACTGGTAGTAAATTTAAAGAGGAAGAAAATTTTGTAAACAATATTCTCTTTCTGAAAAATAACTAATCTTAAACTATTACCCCTCAGGCTAGAATAGAGGGAGATATTGTTAGACCCAAAACACAGAAGTAGATACCTATTCTTGAGGAATATAAAGGTAGAAAGACTAAGAGAGAGATCTCCTCCTCAAACAGAAGTTACAATCACATTTGATTATGTTTAGTTCATATCACACTAACCACTATAAAGTGAGAATGGATAAACTCTCAGTACCTAACAATGATTGTTATAATTCTGAGAGAATTATATCAGCATAAATTGCAACATAAACAGCCTATGACATGTACACATTTAGCATATATAATACTGTACATAAAGTAATAACGTATTTGTTCAAATACACAGAATGAAGGGCACATGAAACCCTGCTGATCTGAATAATTAGTTTGATTTTCTACAACATCGATCCACAGGATTAAAAGAGAAGATCTAACTTCTTTTTAGGAGTCTTTTTTATGAAATTACACTCTCCTGATTATAACTTCCCAAAAGATTATTTAATAGGTGTGTGACCTTGGCCAAATTAATTATCTTCTCTGTACCTCGTGTTAGTTATATATATAAAGTAACAATAGTGTTCATGGGGTTGTTGTAAGAATGAAATATAACTGTGAGTGTCAAGCCTATAAAGCACTTTCCAACATCTGAAAATGAATATCAGCTATCATTTTTCTATCTGTATTAACATATTTAAAGAAGATGAATTTCAATTAATATAGGGATGAGAGCAAAGAAAAAAGAAAGGTACAGAGACTAATGGTGACATTGTCCAATGAACTGCATTCCAAAGAAGGACTTGGGGCCAATAATAGAGTCTGAGTACTTTTTTGGTCCTATTCAAAAGAAGAATTGTGGAGATATAAGTCAGGCAATTTTAGCTGAATAACATTGCATATTTGAGTCCTTTGTGGCTAGATGAACTTAGAAACCCCAAGAGGCATATCTGAGAAATAATTGAAGATCTAACTATAGGGAAAATTACTAGGCTTCTGTTTTGCTGAGAGTGCTAACAGAAGCTAGGAACAAAATTATTTTGGAATATAAACTGGTATCTCAGAGACTATGTGAAATAAAAAAAAAAGAGGAGGAGAAATGAGGATCCTTAACTTTGGAGGAAAAGGCAAGACTTTTTTAAGGAGGATTTTGTAAATTTTTTACCATTTTGTTTATGACATAAAACTTTTTATTAAACTGTTTCCTCATAAAATGTTCTTAAAATATTTGTCTTGTTAATGCAATGGGAAGTGTATCAACTTTGGACATGTGGCAAAGTGCTGAATCCATCAAACTGGGTAAAAGGTCAGAACAAAGTCTGCCTATGTAGACATGTCTCTTCTGGGTCATACCTCAATCTAACTTGTCTTGTTGAGAGTCTGTGCTCAAAAAAGGCAACATTCTTATAACATATTGGCTTTTCATGTGGGTATTTCTACAGGAAGAGCATGTGCTATTCATGCAATTTGACTATTTTGGTCTGTGTTATATTTTTTTTTATTTTAAATGAATAAATCATCTCAATTTGAGACATACATCTCTATGTACTTACCTAATGGAATGTTACCCAGAAGAGTGTATTTACTCTTTGTCTTCTGAAAACAAAATCAAGATCAAGAATCTTTAATGTTGAAAACAAAGCTCTGGCCAATGTCAAATCCATGAATATAAATTCTAAGAAGGAGGGTTTTTGGTAGATGTCCAAGAAATAAAACCTTAACCTCATAATGAAATTTTACTCGTATTTCCCTGTGGAAACTGTATGGTAGATATAGTTTGCAGAAATAGAGACAGAGTACACAGTAATAACTATAAATATGATAGTAGACTAATATGAGATAAATTTATTAGGTGAGGAGAAATGTAATAATATGTTCTTTTATCATAATCACCTATTAGTTAATTTACTTAATCTTAATCTCCTATTAGTTAATTTACAACAATTACAAAACTAACAACAATTAGAAAAACTAAAACTACCCTCCCTCAAACATATGAAGGTGTAAGAGACTGTCAGAACAGTGTACTAACAATACTGCATGTGATTCCATCAACAGTTTGCGAAAGGAATTGTTTGAAGGGAGCTATTATAGTATATAAAATAAATGATCTTCAACAAATATTTGCTTTTTGAACATGTTATCATAAAAGTCTTGCTCTTTATTCTCCTTTCCTTAAACCATTTCTTCTCTATCCACTCTTCTGTTGTATATTTTATCATGTAATAAATTACTGCTTCAGCGACGCATACTGGAAACTAAATTTTGTTTCCAGTAAAGTTAATCTTTTTATTACAAATAATTCATAATGCTGAGGTTAAGCCTCTGGCGATCTTAGAGAAAAAAACATGATTGTGAAATTTTGTACTCCAATAAAATATTCCAAATCATCTTATGCTACTTCAGAATGTTACTCCAGGAAATCAGTTTATCCAAGCTTTTATGTTAGTCAAAAGTATTTTCCAAACTTAATCCTTATATCCTCTTGTGATCATTAGCGCTATATATAGTTTTAAAGCATCAGAGAACAAAGATGCCGTGGGGACATAAATGATCCCTTTTACTAAATGTTTTGGCTTTTTGACATTAGCATCATTTAAGTGGTGGAGGCAGAGGATAAGGTGTTCAGTACTTTACTTCCAAACATAATACATTTCCCTTTGGAAGCAAAGGAAATTACAAGGAAAAGACAAAAAGTAGGAGTTTGAAATAGAGGAGATATCCTCTTATAAATAAAAATATTATGCATATACAATATATGTTATATAATATATAATGCAATATATAATAATTAAAACTGAAATGAGCCAGAAGACTCCTAGGACAACTAAATTTTGTTGACAGGAGTGTTTTCACCCTTAATATCTTCTCTTAACCATCATAGATGAATGAAATTGACTATCTAAAAAAATGCATGGCAAAGGAAAGTTATTCTCCAGCAAGAGAATAATTTTGTAGAAATCATAATATACAAATAATATAATTATCATCAAGATTTTCATTGCTTTAACTGGAAAAATCCAGCAGGATATTTATTACTAATTAATTAATTTAATTAATGAGATATAGGTTATTACATTTCCCATCACTGTGTTCATATCTCCTCCTTAGATCTACAACAGGAGGCTAAGTTGTGTACTCCTGCCAGACCCATTGTAAGTTCAGTGACCATCAGAGTGCTCCTCATGCAAAAATTGTAATGTACTAAGGGTCCGTTGCTGCACTGAAATCCACTGCTGAGTTTGCACTGAGGCCATGCTTTCCATGGGTCACTCCCAGCAAACTCTATATTAAGGATGTCTTGTTCCTGGGTAATAGGGGACTCATCTGACAGGCAAATTTGGCTCTAGCATTCCCTGTTCACCTTGCTGATCTTCCTTTAGAATTCACTGCAGTCTAAGACACTTTTACCTAAGCTTCCTTCCTTCCTTCCCTTGGTCCACAAGGCAATGAGGACTCCAAGTCATGCCTTGAGTACCTGCATCACAGTCTGACAGCATTCCCAGCCTCCTGAAGGTTTCTCCCAATTTTCTTCCACAGGCATTTCTCCTAATAAATTTATTATACATATATACCAATTTGAAGGCAGATTCTCAGAGCACCTTGACTAGCACATCTAGTTTCTGGTGTAGTGAGATGGGATCTTCCCTAACCTACATTTCTTTATTCTCTGGATCACGTTGAATTAAATAAATTATCTGGTACATTAAGAATCTAAGGCTACTATCTCAGGCAGGCATGGGTACTAGAGTTTGTTTTTCATGCTTGATTACATTATTTTATGTGTGAGGATGACAGTTTCTAGGACACAATATAAACTGACAGTTGCAGTTAATTTCAGTTCCATCTGCTGTTTTCTGAGATGTTTAGATGTTTTCTGGGTGCTAAAATTATTGAATAGTTACAACAAGATGTATTTGGGGCGAGAAAGTGTTGGGCAGAGGGTTGGTAAACACTTGTGGAGATGTGGGAGAGGGCACATACCTTGCCCTATGCATTTTTTCCATTTGACTGTTCCTGTGTTATATCCTTTTACAATAAACTGGTGATCTAGTAAGTAAAAGGTTTCTCTGAGTTCTGTGAGACACTCTAGCAGATTAACCAAACCAGAGGAGGAGGTCATGGGAACCTCTGATTTATAGCTAGTTGGTCAGAAACACAGGTAACAACCTGGACTTGCGACTGGTGCTTTAAATTCATGGAGGGGTCACAAACTGCCAATTCGTAGCTAGTTGTTCAGAAGCACAGGTAACAGCCTGGGCTTGTGACTGGGGTATGAGGGGTTGGGGAATAGTATGCAGGACTGAGCCATTAATCTGTGGAATCTGATGTTATCTTTGGGTAGACAGTGTCAGAAATGAGTTAAATTGTAGGACACCTAGCTGGTATCCCCAAAATTGCTTGGTTTTGTCTGTGGGGAATACCGCACACTGGAAATAAGGTGATCAGATCATCAAAAGAACATTAAAAGGTGCTTTTTGATTAAGGTACTCTATACATACCAAAATTTTTTCAAAGATCCATATTAAGCTCCAACTTTAGAAAACAGTAGCATTGTAACATCTCATTTTGGATATATAACAAAGAAAAGGCTATGTATTAAAATGTTAGAATAGCAATAACTAGATACCTATGTTCTCTATTTCCATCTTTGCATCACTGGCACAATGCAAAAGGTTTATGTACAATTTTTCCATCATATAATTAAAAATAATTGTTAAATTGAGCAGGAACACTGGTCAGTTTGGCTAGTGCAAAGGTTAGAAAAGCCACCACCAACATTAAGTACACCAAGTTTATGGTGCTAATTTAATATGTCTGTGTTTAGTTATTATGAAGAAAAATAATTTTAAAATACCCCTAAGATTATTAATATCCTATTCATTTCTTAACCTTTCTATAATTCATGTTAAGCATCTTTCTGGAGACACTGTGAAACACTGAGTAGCTGCAGTTGGCAAGGGGACTATTATGTCTAGAACCTAGTCTCTTGAGAGGGTTCAGACACAGGATTTTATAAATTAAAATAGTCATTTTACAATATTTTTATTCATCTGAATGCATTTAGAGATGCCCTTGCTTGCTATTCCTCCTTCCTACAATAAATGTTTCCTATGTTGTCTTCCTCCAGAACATATAGAAGGTCATATTATTGTATTTATTTATCTATTTAACCTACTGAAACGATAAGGCTTGAGAAGGACTTCTGCGGTATGCTTCAGTGGCCTTGTTATTTGTAATTATATCTCCATATTTATGTGGCCTAATATATGGCTTGATGGCAATAAAGAGTTATTTGGTTATTTCTTTTTCTTATTTCTCCAGAAAACAGTCCACAACAGAACAAGTGAAATTTTCAAATAGTATAATTTTAAAATGTAAATAAAAGTGAATTCCCAATATATTGGGAATATATTTTTTGCTTAATATAATTTAAAAAACACTTTTCTTCCTCTTGATAATTGAAGCTTATTATTATTATTATTATTATTATTTTTTGCTCCAATCCCTGCATGAGCTGGTTATAAGGATTAGGGTACTTTTATAAAATATGACTTTTTAATAATTGCAATGGAATCCTACTTGAATTTGGAATGGTACTTTTAGCTCTGGCAGAGTCTTTATATTGGAATACCACAAACTTTGTAGGGATGCAGTCTCTTAGAGGAAGAAGAAAAGGGGCATCACACAGACACACATCATAGATAATGTACCCTGTCACAGCAGTAGTTCCTTGGCACGATATATGGCAACAGAATTACCTTTGTACTACCTAACTGAGGGATATAATTTATCCAGTCTGAGGAACTGTTGTGACAGGTAATACATTCAGTGCTGCACATGTTCTGCATTCAAACACACAGGCTATGTGTTCACAAGAGCTAACTCTAACAATGAAGCTCTGTTGTTGTTGCTGTAACTGATGAATCATGAGGTTGTTATTTTATGGCAAAAATATTATTATGTATTACCATCTCTAATGAATAAAAAGGGTCTGGAATAGAAATAGCTCTGATGGACAGCGGAGGGGAAATGTCTCAGCTTTGTCAGCTGAAAGCAGCTGAGATTTATAGACCACCTATTTCATTACATGCATGATTATGAATTCCACTTAGATTCTTCTAATATTGGAATATCAGGGAAAGATGAAGTATATCTGACTTCAGGTATGAATATAGTTAAATCTGAAATATAGGCAAGACTTATCAGAGTCACATATTTATGAACAGGTAATTAAATTTCATAGGAATTTTCCTGGAAAGCTACACAATTTTCCTAAATTATTCTATACAATGGTTGATTTAATGTTTTTTATTTTGTCTGTGTGATAGTTAGCACCTTAAATTAATTTCCAAGTTTCTTGTATCCAGTCAATAGGTCACCTGATCAAATAATACTGATGTGCTGTTTTTAAAAATATATAATATTTTTACAGGAAAAATAACTTTTAGATTATGTTCTGAGATCCATATACATTATAACAGCCACTTTTAGATTCTCTTGGTACTTCAGAATCTAGATATATTTGGCTTGAATCCTTGCAAGCAGTTTACTTATTAAAGGTCAAATATTCTGTAAGATTGTTATGAAATAACTAAGGGGTGTAAAAATCTCATGAGCACCTTGTCAACTAACTTCTTTGACAGTGAAAATTCTGCTAATACACTGCATTGACTTGGAAGTAAATCTTGCCACTTGTTGAAGGCTTGGATTCTCTCTCAATCTTTTTTTTTCTCTAAAACACACATATTTTACACAATTTAAACACATCACTGTCCTTCTGTTTAATTAAATCTACTAAATATCTTGTTGGTAAAGAAGAAGATGTAGAAAAACTCGAACATCAACTCAGATATTTCCATTAAAAATTACTTCATAGTTTTGTGTACTACTTCAATTTAAGAAATAAGTTTGTGCTATTCTAATTTTAGATTCCTATTAATAATCTTGTGTTTTTACAAGCATGTCACACAAAACTTAAAGATAAACTGGTGAAAATTCAGAAAAATGAAAATATTTTTTTCAAGGGTAAAACAGTGAAAGTATAATAGCATAATATATAGTTAACAATTATTTTTCATATGCATGCTTTATATTAAATTTACAGTACCATGGAGCAAGGGCATTTTTTTTTCTTTTTTATGTTTTTAGTTGAGATATAGTTGATGTACAATATTATATTGTACAGGTGTACAACATAATAATTCGTAATTCTTAAAGGTTATACCCCATTTATAGTCATAAAATATTGGCTATATTCCCTATGTTGCACAATATATCTTTGTAGCTTATTTATTTTATACATTATAGTTTGTATCTAACTGTCTTGCCCCTTCCCAACTCCCTCTCCCCACTGGTAATTACTAGTTTGCTCTCTTTGTCTGTGAGTCTGTTTCCTTTTTGTTACATTCATTAGTTTCTTTTGTTTCTTAATTATTTTTTAAAATTTTTATTAAAATATAGTTGACTTATGCTGTTGTGTTAGTTTCAGGTGCACACAAAGTGATTCAGTTATCACACACCTATATATATATATATTTTACATTCTCTTCCATTATAGGCAAATGAAAGACATTGAGTATAGTTCCCTATATAGTACAGTAAACCCTTGTTGCTTATCTATTTTAAATATAGTAGTGTGTATACTTTAATCCCAAACTCCTAATTTATCCCTCTCTCCTCCCCACCTTTGGTAACCATAACTTTGTTTTCTATGTCTGTGAGTCTATTTCTGTTTTGTAAATAAGTTCATTTATATCCTTTTTTTATATTCCACATATAAGCAATGTCATATGATATTTGTCTTTCTCTGTCTGGCTTACTTCACTTAGTATGATAATCTCTAGGTCCATCCATGTTGCTGCAAATGGCATTATTTCTTTTTTTTATGGCTGAGTAGTATTCCACTGTATATATATGCCACATCATCTCTATTCATCTGTCAATGGACACTTAGGTTGCTTCCATGTCTTGGCTATTGTAAAGAGTGCTACAATGAACATTGGGGTGCATGTATTTTTTGAATTATGTTTTTCCCCAATATATGCTCAGCAGTGTTTTTTCTGGATCATATGGTAGCTCTATTTTTAGTTTTTTAAGGACCCTCCATACTGTTCTCCATAGTGGCTGCACCAATTTACATTCCCACCTACTGTGTAGGAGTGTTCCCTTTTCTCTACACCCTCTTCAGCATTTATTATTTATAGACTTTTTGATGATGGTCATTCTGACTGGTGTGAGATGATACCTCATTATAGTTTTGATTTGCAATTCTCTAATAATTAGCAATGTTGAGCATATTTTCATGTGCCCCTTGGCCATCTGTATGTCTTCTTTAGAGTAATATCTTCTTATATCTTATGCCCATTTTTTGATCAGTTTGTTTGTTTTTTTTGATATTGAGCTGTGTGAGCTGTTTGTATATTTTAGAGATTAATCCCTTGTGAGTCTCATCATTTGCAAATATTTTCTCCCATTCTGTATGTTGTCTTTTTGTTTTGTTTATGGTTTCCTTTGCTGTGAAAAAGCTTTTAAGTTTAATTGGGTCACATTTGTTTTTGTTTTCATTACTCTAGGAGATGGATCTAAAAAGATATTGCTGCAATTTATGTCAAAGAGTGTTCTGCCTATATTTTCCTCTAGGAGTTTTATAGTATCCTGTCTTACATTCAGGTCTTTAATACATTTTGAGTTTATTTTTGTATATAGTGTGAGGGAATGTTCTAATCTCATTCTTTTACATGTAGCTTTCCCATGTTCCTAGCACCACTTATTGAAGAGACTGTCTTTTAACCATTGTATATTCTTGCCTCCTTTTTTCATAGATTAATAGACTCTAAGTGTGTTGGTTTATTTCTGGGGAATCTATTCTGTTCCACTGACCTCTGTGTCTGTTTTTGTGCCAGTACCATACTGTTTTGATTACAGTACATTTGTAGTACAGTTTGAAGACTGGAAGAGTGATACTTCCAATTTGTTCCTTTTCTCAAGATTGCTATGGCTATTTGTGGTTTTTTGTGGTTCCATATAAATTATAGTTTTATTTGTTGTAATTCTGTTTAAAATGACAAGTATTTTGAAAGGGATTGCATTGAATCTATAGATTAGGTTGTATGGCCATTTTTACAATATTAATTCTTCTACTCCAGAAGCTTGAGATACCTTTTAATTTCTTTGTATCATCTTCAATTACCTTCATAATAGTTGTATAGTTGTTAGATTATATGTTTTTCACCTTGGTTAATTTTATTCATAGTTTTAAAATTCTTTCTGATGCAATTTTAAATAGGATTACTATTTTACTTTCACTTTCTTATAGTTCATTACTAATGTATAGAAAATCAAAAAACATGTTTTATAAATTTGCATTCTGCAACTTTACTGAATTAATTTATTAGTTCTAAAGATTTTAGTGTAGACTTCAGGGTTTTCTATAGAAAGTAGTATGTCATCTTCAAATAATGATACTTATACTTCTTCCCTTCCAATTTTGTTGCCTTTTATTTCATTTTAATGTCTGATTGCTGTGGCTAGGAATTTTTATATAGATTAAATAGAAGTGTTGAGAGTGGGTATCCTTCCTTGTTCCTGAATTTAGAAGAGAGGCTTTCAGCTTTTCACCATTGAGTCAAATGTTAGAACAGTTGTCATAAATGGTGTTTTATTATGTTGAGTTATGTTCTTTCTATTCCTACTTTGATGAGAGCTTTTATCATGAATGGATGTTGAATTTTGTTGAATGCTTTTTCTGCATCTATTTAGATGATCATGTGATTTTTAACCTTCCTTTTGTTAATGTGGCATATCACATGGATTGATTTGGGAATATTAAACCATTCTTGACTCCCTGGAACAAATACAACTTGATCAAGGTGTACGATCATTTTTATTTATTATTGGATTGGGTTTGCTAATATTTTGTGAGGATTTTTGCTCCAATATTCATCAAATATATTGGTCTGTAATTTTATTTGGTTTTAGTGTTTTTGGTTTTAGTTATCAAGTATGGTAACCTCATAGAATGAATTTGGGAGTAATTCATTCACTTCAGTTTTTGGGATAGGTTTAGAAGCATAGGTATTAGCTCTTCTTTATATCTTTGGTAGAATTCCCTGTGAATCTGTCTGATCCTGGACTTTTGTTTGCTGGGATATTTTATTGCAAATTCGATTTCACATCTAGTGATCGGTCTGTTCAAATTCTCAATTTCTTCATAATTCATTCTTGGCAGGTTGTATGTTTCTAAAAATTTTTCCATTTCTTTGAGGTTGTCCAATTTTGGGGCATGCAACTGTAGCATTCTCTTTTGATTGTTTTTGTATCTCCCTTTTATTGGTAGTTATTTCTCCCCTTTGATTTTGTTTGTTTTGTTTTATTTTATTTTATTTTGCTTACTTGGTCCTCTCTCTTTTCTTCTTGGTGAGACTGGCTAAAGGTTTATCAATTTTGTTTATCTTTTCAATAAAACAGGTTTTGGTTTCATTGCTCATTCCTATTTTTTTGTGTGCTTTATTTTATTTGTGTCTTCTCTGATCTTTATTATTTCCTTCCTTCTGCTGACTTTGGGTTTTGATTATTCTTTTTCTAATTCCTTTAGGTGGTCATTTTTGTTGTTTACCTGAGATTTTTCTTATTTCTTGAGGAAGGCCTGCACTGCTATAAATTTCCCTCTTAGAACTGCTTTGATTGCATCCCATAGATTTTTGAGAGTTGTGTCTCCATTTTCATGTGTTGAGGTATTTTCTGACTTCCTTTTTGATTTCCTCATTGACCTATTGTTTTATTAGTAGTGTGTTGTTTACTTTCTATGTATTTGGGCTTTTCCCATTTTTCTTTCTGTAATTGATTTCTATTTTCATACCATTGTGCTCAGAAAAAATGCTTGATGCAATTTTATCCTCTTAAATTTGTTGATATTTGTTTTGTGTACTAGCATGAAACCTATCCTGGAGAACATTCCATGTGCACTTGTAAATAATCTGTATTCTGCTCTTTTTGAACACAGTATCTAGTAGATATCTATTAAATCCAAATGTTCTGTTGTGTCATTAAAGACCACTGGTGCCTTACTGAATTTCTGTCTGGATGATCTGTCCATTGATGTCAGTGCAATGTTAAAGTCCCTTACTATTATCATATTGTTGATTTCTCCCTTTATGTTTGTTAGTATTGGATTTATATGTTTAGGTGCTCCTGTATTGTGTGCATATATGTTAATGAATGTTATATCCTCTTCTTGTATTGATCCCTTTAGCATTCTTGATTGCCCTTCTTTGTCTTTTGTTATAGCCTTTGATTAAAGTCTATTTAGCCTAATATTAGTATTGCTACTGCCACTTTCTTGTCATTTCTATTTGCATGAAATATCTTTTCTATCACCTCACTTTCAGTCTGTGTGTGTACACTTCAGCTTTGAAGTGAGTCTCTGGTAGGCAGCATATAGATGGATCTTATTTTTTTCCAATCAGCCACTCTATGTCTTTTGATTGGAGCATATGCACTTATTGCCACTTTATTATTTGTTTTCTGGATGTTTTTGTAGCTCTTCTCTGTACATTTCTTCTTTTTATTTCTTCTCTTGTGGTTTGATGACTTTATTTAGTAGTATCCTTGAATTCCTTTTGTTTTAGTTTCTGTGTATCTATTGTAGGTTTTTTATTTGTGGTTACCATGGGGTTTGTATATGTTGACCTATATCTACTTCTTTTAAACTTGTCATTTAAGTTGAAACACATTCTGAAAGATATACAACTTTTACTCCCCTCCCCCACACTTTGTGTTTTCAATGGCATATTTTACAGCTTCATATTTATCCCTTAACTTTTTTTCTTATAACTATAGTGGCTTTTACAAATTTTTGTCTTCTAATCTTAGTAATGGCTTATTTAAGTGGTTGATTCTCAGTCCTTTCTTAGTGGAATTTTTACTTTCATATCATATAGATTTTTCTTTTCCACTTAGAGAAGATTCTATCATTTCTTTTAAGGTAGGTTTAGTATTTATAAACTCTTTTAGTTTTTGTTTGTCTAAGAAGTTCTTTTCTATTCTTCTATTCTAAATGACAATCTTCCTGGTTAGAGTATCTTAGGTTGCAGTTTTTTCCTTTTCAGCACTTTGAATAAATCATGCCACTCTCTTCCATCCTTCAAAGCTTCTGAAGAGAAATCAGTTGATAGTCTTATGGGGTTTCCCTTATATATGACTCGTTATTTTTCTCTTGTTGTATTTAAAATTCTCTTTTTACCTTTATCTTTTACCATTTTAATTCTGGCCTGTCTTTGTGTGTGTCTATTTGGGTTCTTGTTTGGAACCCTCTGTGCTTCCTGTACTTGGATATCTGGGACATTTCGGCCATAATTTCCTCAAGTATATTTTCAATCCCTCTTTTTCTTTCTTCTCCTTCTTGGGCCTGTATAGTGTGAATGTTGGTAGACTTAATGTCATCTCAAATATCTCTTAAACAGTTTTTATTGTTTTTTAATTTATATTTCTTTTTGCTGTTCTGATTGGATTATTTCCATTATTGTATCTTTCAGATCACTTCTGCATCCTTCTGTGTCACTTAGTCTGCTGTTCCTTCCTCTAATTTTTTTTTTTTTTTTTTTTTTTACTGCAGTCATTGAATTCTTCATTTCTTTTTGGGGCTTTTTTATATATTCTAGTTCCTTATTAAATTTTTTGTTTTGTTCATCTATTCTTTTTCCCAATTCTGTTAAGATGTTTATTACCAATGTTTTGGGTTCTATATCTACTAAATTGTTTATTTCTCTTTCAGGGGTTATTTTTCAGGGGTTTTCTCTTGCTCTTTTGGTTGAGAGCACTTCCTCTGTCTTTTTGTTTTGCTAAATTTTCTCTGCCTCCATGACTTTATGTGAAAGAGTTACCTATGATGTCTTAGAGATGTGTTCTTATGTGGGAGACTATGTAGAGACTGCTTGTGCCCATTGCCTTTCATGAGAGATCTGGATTTAACATGGATGGAAGGCATGTCTTTTCTCTGGATGTGCTGGCATCTATCACTTTAGTAGAGCATGAGGCAGAAGATGGAGGTGCTAGAGCTGAAGCTGTGTGTGAAGTGGGACTTCCCCTTGCTCAGTGGCTGTCATCTCCCTAAAGTGGGCAGTGTCTGATCCCAAGTTGCTGGAGCAGAAGCCCTAAAATTCTCTCCTGAGTTATGCTCAGTTCCCTTTAATTTCTAATGTAAGGGTGGCCTGTATGGGCTCTTGGCTCATGTCACCTGAAGACAGACATTTCAGCTGGCTCCGATGTGCTGCCTGTGCAGATGCCCATAATTGTTTCCCCTGCTCTGCTTGGACACAGCTTTGAGTGTAAGTACCCTTTGGCCCTCATAGCTGATCACTTCTCCAGCCTCCACCGCCCCCACCCTGTTGTGGAACCACACCTCAGGGCAGCAGCAGCCCATGTGGACTATTCACATATGTCAGAGATTGAGCTGTGGTGGAGCAGCTGCCATTAGAGTTTTAGGGTGCTTCTGATGTGCCACTTAAACACCAACAGTGGCTGCTGCCACTCCACCCAGTTACTCCCCAGGACCAGGTCACCTCTGCATTCCATGGCTGAGTCTCCTCCCAAGTCCTGGCTGCCCCAGGTCCAGTGCCATGCTGTGACATGGAGTGAGTAGGGCTGGAACCTTCACTTGACTCAGGCTGAGACATGCACAGAGGCAATTCTGGGAAACCCAGCAGCTGCTGGAGTAGTCCTCTCTCCACTCTCTCCTTCCTGCCTCAGGGGCAAGCCAGTGTGCATACTATCCTCATGAGTGGATTCCAGGTTTCCCACAGCCATCCTGTTAGTCCCAGCAGTCCTCCAACTAGCCAGGTGGGTTCATCTCCCCTGCAAAGGACCTTAGACTGGGGCATCCAATCTGTGACTCTCACTGTTCACTTCCCATGGTGTATTCCACCTTGTATTCACACTTTTCCTCTGAGTTTCCTCCCAGGGGTAACCCAATTGCTTTTCTTCCCTTCCTTCCCAATTACGTGTGGATCTTTCTTACAACCTTGGTTGTACAGGAGTCTTTCTGCCAGTTTCCAATCAGTTTTCAGTGAGAATTGTTCCACATATAGATTTTGATGGTTTCATGGGGAGAAGTGAGCTCCATATCCTCTTACTCAGCTATATTGATCAATCTCCAAGTTTTTTGTTTGTTTTTTTTTTAATAAACTACTGCTACTTTCAATACTTTCTTATTCAACCTTTTCTACATTACATCCTAAAAAGCTAAGGAAATAAATTTAGGGTTCTTTAGGTGCTCTTTGGGCTAGAACTTTAGCATTTTCAAAAGGATAGTAATAATAATAAATGATAATAAAATAATAACACATTTCATCATATTATATAGTGAACCAGGACATTTAACAATGCATGGTTAGAATTTTAACATCTGAAACCTCTCTATTAAGATATGTATATAACCCATAAAGAGCAATCATTTGTTATGCATAAGTATTACAAGAAATTGCAGGTTGCAGCACTTAGAATATCTAGTAGAAAAACACTGGTCACCCATTGTTATTGTCTTTTTCATATTAAATAATGCATACTTAAAAGTTCAAAATTTCACCAGTGTCACTGAACTAATAAGATTAAACAAAATGCAAACGTTATTGTAAATGAAAATGAGCTTTAAAAAAATCCAAATAAGGAAGGTGTTTTAAAATGTTTGTCACATTTCCAATTTTTATTTTGTAGAAAAAATTAAAAGTCACTCTTTATTAGGCTTTATAGACTATCCAGTCCAGTATTCTGCCTATACAAGTAGTAGTAAAAACTGTATTATGAAAGGACATAGTTGGTCTAATGTACTTCACTTTTAATGGTTTCTGTAAGTGAATTTTACCTTTCCTTTACAATTGATCTTGGCTTATTTAATTAGGATTTTTTGAAGTCTTTTTTTTTTAATTACTTATTTATTTATTATTTATTTACTTGTTAATTTTTTTTTTGGCTGTGTTGGTTCTTTGTTGCTGTGTGTGGGTTTTCTCTAGTTTCTGCAAGCAGGGGCTACTCTTCATTGTGGTTCATGGTCTTCTCATTGTGGTGGCTTCTCTTCTTGTGGAGCATGGGTTCTAGGGCACATGGGCTTCAGTAGTTGCAGCACATGGGCTCAGTAGTTGTGGCTCATGGGCTCTAGAGCACAGGCTCTGTAGTTGTGGCACCCGGGCTTATTTGCTCCACAGCATGTGAGATCTTACTGGACCAGGGCTGAAACCCATGTCCCCTGCACTGGCAGGCAGATTCTCAACCACTGCACCACCAGGGAAGCCCCCTTGAAGTCTTTTTTGATTATGTCTTAATGTGTGCCAGTTCTTAAGTTTCTAAAAAAATAATCTTCTATAAGTACTTTTAAAAAATGAATATAATTATATGCTTTCCTAAGTGAAAGACCACATTCTTCAATCTGCCAAAAATTTGCTTTTTACCTGCTCCAAAGAATGTGAACTCTTTCTAGCATTCTGGAAGTTAGTGGCTAAATCCATGCTTACATTGCTCTTATTGTCCTTATTTTAGCATGATGAACTAAAAAATCCAAAAGGTCTAGGGCATAGTCTTCACTGTAAATGTGTAAATAAAGAAGCATTTCTTAGAAAGAATGATGCAAGTGTCTAAGTCCTTCAAATATGATAGAATACTCATAATAACTAAAATTGATCAAATACAAGTATTGGGGAATATTTGAAAACAAAGAAACAGACGCTTTAAGAAAGTGGCCTAAAGGAAACTTACTATAATGGCTTAATTATAGTAGACAAAATATGCCCTCGCTGGCTGGACAGATTAGCAGATAGTCTAAATATATTTTGTGTCTTAGTAATCACTGAATAAAGTATCCAGGAGAATCCCATTCCCATGTTTTCTCTTCAAAGAGATGCACTGCATATATTAGAGCTCATTATAAAAAATTGTACAAGGTATTCTAGACTTCATAGATAAGCTAAAGGAAAATCCCTGATATTGCAAGTTGTACTCTTGAGAGACGTGAAAGAAGACCTGGTTGAAGATATCCCTTAAGACTAAATTGTTTATAAATGTGCTTCTATACTAGAGGATTAAGATACATCAATGTGACATCCTTTTATGAGAATATTTTTAATATAAGATTCTTGGAGTACACATTAATGAGTCTTACTTCTACACTCTCTGGGAGACAGAGAGAGGGAGAGCTGAACAGAGCAACTTCATTCATAACCAATTATGCCCTATTCATTGTTAGAACCATCCCCATGGACTTCCTGTTCATCTTAAATCTTTCTACGATATTCTTCACTGATATCAGTAGAAATCTATCTTTTCCAAGAAAATTTTCTCCATGCTACCTTCACCTTTTTATTTCTACAACGTCATGGTGTTAGAAGTTGATTATTTTCTGTTAGGTTTTGCATAGTTCCTAAACTCAAATAACATGGAAATAGTGGTTAGGCTTAAAAAATGCAGTTTCTTCAGAAAAATATTTCCATTTATCTCCACAGAGTGTGGTAGATTAAAGCCTTCTAAGCTTTACTCCCAGAAAATACCAATAGAGAAGCTTCAACTGCAGAGTGGTTAAAGTCTGGAGGAATGACAGTGAGTTAACCTTTATTAAACCTATATTAAAATCAATTTAAACATTTATATGGCAAAAACTTCAGCAATGAAATTCTTTCTTATATTTTTCTTAATTTAACTGAAAAACTATGTTTGTAGCACAACTAAACCAAGTAGAAACCAAAGAACAGGTCTCCCTACTTTCTTCCCACATAATGCAATGAAAAGTACACCACCACTATAGCATACAACCCACCATTACAAAGTGCAAGATAGAAATGGAAGACTATCACTGTCATCCCAGCATATTCCCCTTAGAACAGGTCATACAATAGTCATCCCACAATAATCCAACTGGACTCGTTCTCAGAGACAACTGTAAGTGGTCAGACAAGAAGAAACTTCCTTTTCCAGACCCCAGCAGTAAAGCTAAAAAACCACATTGATTTCCACTGAGCCAAAGAAAAGTCTGATGAGTCCTTAAACCTCTCAGACATAAAAATTATAAGGCAAAGTAGGAAGAGTTCAGGATTGTATAGACTGAGCTTAAAAATCGTTCCACCCAGATAACAAACTTTTTTATTTGAATAGAGCCTCCTATGCCTCCATAGAGAGAAAATGGCTCAGATGAGGGACTCTGAAAAGAAGTGGTATGGGAGCTTCATTGAGTGTTTAAAGGCCTTTTTCAGTAAGGATATAACCAATATTTTGATCTTCTTCCTTCCGAATCCTCCTGAATCCATTTTTACTTAAAAATTTGAACATACTTTAGTCTATTTCAGGAACAGCAGTTTAGGAATGTGGGCTTGCTTCCTTCCTGGTAAAATTATAATATCCGGAGTAATAGCCTGTAATTATTGTTTCTTAAGATGCTTAAATAAGATAGGGTATCTTGTATTCAAAATTGCCAGTACTTAGACTGCAATATAAAAAAATGAGGCCTAGAAGTAGAGACCAAATATGATCTATTTCACTTCAGGGCAGGAGCAGAAATTGAGGCTAGAGTTCAATTTTTAGCCACAGTTTCCTCAGATTTTAGCTTCCTAAGAGTGGAGAAGTTAAATTACAGCTTTCTGAAGGAGTATCTTTCTGTTCCTATTGAAAATCTGCCTGTATTTGAGGCAGTGGGAAGAGCTACCTCTACAGAACAACCGGATAATTTCTAAGTGGGAGCTGCCTGACACTTTTGTCATTCCCACCACCACCCTTACCAATCCAAACATTTTAAAAGGAAAAATGAATAAATGGATTAAAAAAGTAAAACCAAACCAAACCAAAACAACAAAAGCAATAGAATACCTGAATATACTCTCTTTTTTTTGTTCACAAAATGTTAAAGATTGAATCATTTTTCTCTTTTCCTTAATTTTATATAATCTTCATCTTGTTGTTTCTTCTGAGAAATTTTTAGTCTTTTTTTTCTTTTTTGGGTTTTTGCTTGTTTGTTTGTTTTTCACCTTTTCTTCTGATGCATAGAATTAAAATTAATAAAAATATTCTCTATAACCAACTATCCAACAACCAATACCAGAAAATTACCATTTGGAATTTTCTTATCTTTACTGCATACTTTTCACTAATACCCCAAATAAGAGTTCACTCTTACCTGTAACATGTTTATGAATTCACTGTATTTTGGCTCTCATGCTTATCCCCCTGCAGAAATTAGCTACTCTTTGAGATTGTCAATAAACTGTACAAAGGAAAACACAGAGTTGACAGTTTTACAAAAACGTCAACATTAAAATGAGTCCAGCGCTGCTATAGTCATCTTTTATAGAGCCTTTCCTTTCCATCATTCATGCTAATAAACAAGGAAAGTTACAGAGAGAGAGAAAAAGAGGGGTGACTTGGTATTTGCAGCAACCCTGGGACCAGCAAGTTTGGTTAGAAAAACCAAAATAATCTTCTATGAAGTGCTAGCACTGTGTCTAGTCTCAGATGTATTTTTCTGATTGTCTGAAGTCTTTAAATCCAGGGAGAAGCAAACGAAAGTGAAGAGATCTTTGCTGTAGTGTGAATCATGATGACAAGTTAGTATCTTCCATCTGGAAACACTGAAATATCTGGCAGAATTGAGTCCCACCAGCTAGTGATAGTTCTCATAAAACCCCTAGAAGGAAAGATGTGTCTATAAAAGTAAAACTACAAATTAGTTGGGGGGGGGTATAAGTGGATCTACCACAATAGACAAGGGACTGACTACCTGGTATTTTTTGAAACATGGGAAATCATAGGTTGGGCTCTTGCTTTTTCTGTACCTCCAGTTCAGCAGACTTTTGTACAGCTGCATCCACGAGCAGCTGGAAGCTGCTGAAGTCCTTGTACTCCTCTGTCGACACAGGTTCAGGAGAAGATATAAGCAAGGGCATATTGGTGAAAAACTCGACCTTTTCCTTTGGCGGGGCTTTAGGAGTGAGCTTCTGGCCTGGACGGACTCTAGTCCGACAGCTTCTCCCCTGACTCCTGGCCCATCCACACGGGGTTTAGGGGCAGGCATTGTATCTTGTCTAGATCTCTGGGCCCTGACTTGGCTTCGATAGATGGATGGGTGCTCTGCTGGCTGGTGAGTCACATTGGCAGCCTTGCCTTTTTAGTGGAACATGGTGATCTGGTTGGGGTCACTTCCATCTTGATGAAGCATTTCCGGAAGAATGCGTCTGCGGGGTTGATGAACCAGTTAGAGATCTGCAGAAAAGACAAATGGTCTCCTCTGACAGCATTCACTTCCCTAATGCTGTAGGGTAGGCCTTAAACCGGTGCTCATACAGCCAGTCACGGAGGGTCTTCACCGACTCAGTTGGCAAGTATCCTTTCCGCTTTCTCTTGCCCTCTAGTGAGAGAAGAACTTTATCTGTAACAATGGAACTATTCGACTCGATTGAGGTGCCCTGAGCTGGGATTTGGGTCTCCACTGGGCTTTCTTCTGTGGCCTCCATGTTCTTGAGACCTGTCTTCACTATCTTGGGAACCAAAGATGGCTGAATTAGGGCTAAAGTAGGTCTGGGAAAGCCAGTGAAGAAGGCATTGGAAGGTCTCCAAGAGGAAGTCTCTCCTTTTGCTTCCCAGGCCGATTAACAGTGTTGCTAACAACTTTGAGCCAGCACTTTGTGACGTTACATCTTTTCCGCCCCTCATGCCGCCCTCCCCCCACCCCACTTCCTGGTTCCCCATTTCCTTTTTTTCCATAGGTCCAAATACACTTGTTTTCACCCCATCAGTTTATATAGCTCTGCAGAATTTTATTTCCTTGTTGCTGTCACCAGCTACTGCTAACTGAACTCTACTGCTAACTAATGAACTCTATTTCTTTTGGCTAAATCTGGCTTATGCATAAGTTTTTCACATTCTTCCTTTTTAGTTTTACTCTGATATTGTTTTTCCCTCTTATTCCTTAACTTGCATCATTGGCTCATACACATATATCAGAAACAATATTATCTATTAGATATTAAGCTCAATAAAAGGAGAGTGTAAGTGGTGTTCCTGACTCCTCCCTTTCATATTCAAAGCTGATTTAAGAATAAGTTTTAACTAGACCTTTGCTTTTGACACCCCGCCCCTTTTATTTTTCTTTGTTTTGGCCTGGAAATGTTTGGCTTTGGCATGACTTCACTGTGCCACCATGGCTTTTATGTCTGTATTTTGAACTCTGATATCCAAGTGTGATGATTCTCTATGAAGCTTCAGTCAGAAATTCAGGGATTTTTTTATAAACATGGGGCAGGATAGGATACAAGAGATAATAGTGATCACAGACTTAGATTATTTAAATCTTTCTTAATAGTTCAAGTACATTGCAATCAACCCCCTAAATTAGATGAAAATAATTTTTAAATTGTACATTTTAATTGCAGATAGCCGAAAACAAGGGTTAGCTTTTTAAAGAACACTCTCATCCACTTAGAGGACAATCATGAGCTCTGAATTCTCAAGGATAGTTATGGTATTACTTATTGTTAATTTTAGAAAGTTTTCAGAGGAAACTCCTGGCCATCATCATAAGCACCATATATTTTACACAGTTTCTATTTGACAAGGACAATATCATTTCACCCTTAAGAGTTCTTATTTGGTGTCACTGAGCTGGACATCAAAATATTGTCTCCTGTCCTTTGACTCTTGGTAACCTAACTGGACCTGGGTTTCATGGCTTAAAATTTCCTGTTAGGGAGACCTATTGAGGTACACAGTCAAATATAATAGATGTCTTAACAAAGCTCCCAATAACCACCAAGTGTGTATGTTGGCTACAAGTGAAGGTCTTTTTGGAATACCATAGAAGAGAGTGCTTCTACTTCCATTGGTCTTTTGGGATACTGGAACTCAGAAGATGAGATTTTCCATTCATAGTGAAAACTCATTTCCTACAATTATTTCCCACCAATATAGTTATGACCCATGCTCATTGAAACTACTCTTGTCTGTCAGTACAGTTTCTAGTAACTTAACCTCGCTCACTTGTTGCTTCTATATTCTCTTTGTATTTCTGGGATTCAGATTTCCACTGAAGGATTGCCAGAATTGTACATATTTAAATCAGTATGATTTATTCTCAGTGATGAGATCTAGGTCCTTTATTTTTAATGACTCCTTTATTAATCCCTCTGAAAAGGAATATCATGGTGGTTCAAATTATCTACAAGAAATTTGGACACTGTTTTTTCCTTTAAAACAGCTACAGGAACATAGAGAAATCTGGACAGTAGGTGAAAAATTGAGAATAAATCTACCAGCTTTGATGCAGAAACCTCTTTGTTTCATGATGTAACAGTAGAAACACTGAATAGAACCTGTATTATCTTTTTTCAACTTTTCAGTGATACAAAATATGAATTAAGAACATCTCTAAGAGAAAGGTGGATTGCTTCCACTTACTTATTTAAAACTTCTAAGGAGCTCAAATTATCTAACTAGTTTCTATCAAATTTTATCTTCTTTTATTGCTTCTTTTTACATAAACACCATGGGATCTTATTGGAAACAATTAGTATTGTATATTTATAGGCATTGGTTTATTTACAATGACTCTGAAAAGTGTCTTCTCATGATTGTGTAATGAATGAACATGGTATTATGCTATAATATGCATCTGAATTCTCAAATTATGTAAGGCTATGACAAGACTCAGGTTTTTATATACTGTTGCTTATTGTTTCTAGTAATCTACTTATAATTTGAATATAATTTTGAGTATTCTACACTCCAGATTACTTTAGTCCGTCTGTAGAGTTAAAAAAAATAAAAGAAAAAATGAAAAGTTTATGTTTTGACTTCCAAGAAATGGAGTACTGTAAAAGCAAATTGGAAAAAACAAACAAACTAATTAACTAAAACCCTTGCAAACAAAGCGACTTAAGAGAAGCAAAGGGCTTCCCTGGTGGCGCAGTGGTTGGGAGTCTGCCTGCTAATGCAGGGGACACAGGTTCGAGCCCTGGTCTGGGAAGATCCCACATGCCGCGGAGCGGCTGGGCCCGTGAGCCACAGCTGCTGAGCCTGCGCGTCTGGAGCCTGTGCCCCGCGGCGGGAGGGGCCGCGATGGTGAGGGGCCCGCGCACCGCGATGAAGAGCGGTCCCCGCACCGCGATGAAGAGTGGCCCCCGCTTGCCGCAACTGGAGAGAGCCCTCGCGCGAACCGAAGACCCAGCACAGCCAAAAATAAATAAATAAATAAAAATAAAAGTAGCTATAAAATTTAAAAAAAAAAAAAAAGAGAAGCAAAAATTTTTGGTGTGGTCATGGGACTTTTCCAACTCTGAAAATACAGAATAAGTGCATAGAGTTTATCATACTGTAAAGTGTCTGGATAATTTCTGTCAGATATTTTATACTAGGAAACAAATTGAAGGAACATTTAGGAAGCCAACACTAAACTTCCCTATTTGAAGGAGTGGTGGCAAGTTAGGAGTAGGAAGTATAGGAAGTTCTGTAAAATTCAACTAATATACCATAAGTTGGAGGGATGAAAATGGGAAATGTGTTGTTACAATAAGAGAAGGAGACCAGTAGTATACCAGAATCTTAGTTGAAGGGCTGGAAGTTTAGGTATATATACTACATATATTAACAATATATGTACATATAATTTTTCTGAGATATACATATATACTTTAGACATATATATTTATAGATATGCCCATTCACTATATATATATATATATAATTTTTCTACTTTATATATCTATGTGTGTGTGTGTATATATATATATATATATATATATTACAAAAAATAAATGGACCAATGAACAAGGAAGAAATAAAAGATAAAAGATAATATCACAGAATCATCCCCCAATAAGACTTATGGATCTTACAGCTTAAATATTTAAGATTTTCCACTGCATAGATGTAAAGAAAATGCTTTCCAATTCTTGTACAAATCTGGCATAATCCTGATGTAAAAAACTCACAAAGCATGACAAAAAAATTCATAGCAGATTCACTTATAAAATCATAAATCATTACTAATAGAATCTAGATTCTTGTAAAATATAAAACCCTTGAACAAATGGACTTCAGGAATTAAGTCATGATTTAACATTAGAATGTATATTTACATAATTCTTCATAAAATGAGATGTTAATAAATGACAAAATACATTTGTTTCCTGAGTAGGAAATCTTAATATTGTAAAAATGTCAATTCTTTTTAAATTTATCTTTGTGTCTTTTATCTATCAAAATCATAAGTACTCTCAACCTCCTTTAACCTCTCACCTTACATTACATGTTGAAAAGTTTTTCTAAAATTCATCTGAAGGGATAAATGTGTGTGTGATATACTATAGCATTTTTTTTTTGTAAAAGCAAACTGAGGTAGGAACATTTGTCCCACTATTTATGATCCTATATTTTAAAGTAGCAAGTAATTGAAAAAGTGTGATAAACATGTAAGTATAATGAGACCAACGAAATAAGCAGAATATGGCCACAGCCTCAAGAGCTTAATGATACTGTGTACATGGTAGGTATGGCTTTCCATATCATTGGTGAAGGATGCTTATTCACCCTGAAAATAATGAGTATTGCCAGGAACATATCACAAACTTTAAATACTTTCTGACAGATATTTTACCATTTTAAACATATTGAAGAAACACACAGGGAGCCATCCTTAAACTCATTGTATTGTATGAATGGTGGGGATATAAAGTGTAGAGAATCTTGGAAAATTGATAATATACTTTAATTATGAGGGATGAAGGTGGGAGTAGCCTGACCATGGGTGGAAAGACCAGTTGGGAAAAGTGACTGGCAAATTGAAAATTTTTGTTTGTCTGTTTTAACATTAAGCATGAACTTGAGTATCCAAGATTTTATCTAATACTATTATAAATTCCAAATTAATTTACATTTATATATATGTGTGTATGTGTGTGCATTACACACACACATACACACATATACAAATATATATAAATGCACAATTGTAGAAAAGGCATCATAAGGGTAAAGATTATTAGTTGTGATTATATAAATATTAGAAACTTTGGTATGAAAAATCCCAACCTGCAAACAAACAAAAACCTTCATATACATCTATTTTTTAAATGACAGATTATTTTAAAAATTAACAATATATATGGCAAGCAAGATTTTAATATATTTATCAATTCCATATCCACTACAAATCAATAAAGAGTGGATCATACTAATAGACAAATGAGCAAACAATATGGACAATTTAACAAAGAAGAAATATAAATGACTGATAAATAAAAATGTGATTACCTTTCATAGTAATCAATAACTTATATATAAAACAACATTAATTTTGATTTTCTACTATCAAATAAGCAAAGACCAAATAGATTCCAAAGAGAAGGATTGTTGAGAGTCCGTATGTTGAAATAAGTATATTGATATACTTCTGGTAGCAGTATAAAATGGTAGAGCGTTTTTAGAGTTGTTCTTACAGGATGAGTCAAAAAAAAAAAAAAGTGTATTATTTAACCCAGGAATGTTACTTCAAGAAATTGATAATAATGAAATTATCTGGTAAGATTATAAAGTATACAAAATAGTTTTCTTAAAATTAATTATAATTGTGAAAAACTAGAAACAGATTTCCAACATTATGGGATTAGTTAAATAAAAGGATACTTCCTTACAATTGAAAAGAATCAAGCAATTAAGTTTTATGGCATAGACGTACATTAATATGGAATGTATTTACAGTGTGAAAAAAAACAATCTTAAAATGACATGCAAATTATTATTCATTTTTTGGAAAAAGAAAAGGAAGAGAAACAAAAAAGTATATATGTACAGGCATACCTTATTTGATTGTACTTCACTTTATTGAGCTTTGCAGACATTGCATATTTACAAATTGAAGGTTTGTGTCAACTCTGCGTCCAGCAAGTATAACAGCACCAATTTTCAACAGCATTTGCTCACTTCATGTCTCTGTGTCACATTTTGGTAATTCTCACAATATTTCAAACTTTTTAATTATTATTATATTTGTTATGATGATCTGTGATCAGTGACTTTTGATGTTAGTATTGGAATTGTTTTGGGGTGCCACAAACCACTCCCATATAAGACAGAAAACTTAATAAATGTGTGTGTTCTGACTATTCCATCAACCATCCCTTCCCCCTTCTCTCATCTCTCTCCCTCTCCTTGGCATCCCTATTCCCTGAGGCATGACAATATTGAAACTGGGCCAATTAATAACCCTACAATGGTGTCTAAGTGTTCAAGTGAAAGGAGGAACCACATGTCTCTCACTTTAAATCAAAAGTTAGAAATAATTAATCTTAGTGAGGAAGGAAGGTCAAAAGCCCAGATGGGTTGAAAGGTAAGTCTCTTGCACCAAACAGCCAAGTTGTGAATGCAAAGCAAAAGTTCTTGACAGAAATTAAAAGTGCTACTCCAGTGAATAAGCAAATGATAAGGAAGGAAAATTGACTTTTTGCTGATATAGTGAAAGTTTTAGTAATCTGGATACTAGAAGATTGAACCACCATAACAATCCCTTAAGCCAAAGCCTATTCCAGAGCAAGGCCCTAACTCCTCAATTGTATGAAGGCTCAGAGAGGTGAGGAAGCTGCAGAAGAGAAGAATGAAGTTAGTAGAAGTTGTTTTTATGAGGTTTAAGGGAAAAAGCCATTTCCTTAACATAGAAGTGCAAGGTGAAGCAGCAAGTGCTGATGTAGAAGCTTCAGCAAGTTATCCAGAAGCTAAGATCATTGATGGAAGGTGGCTGCACTAAACAACAGATTTTCAATATAGAAGAAACAGTCTTATATTGGAAGAAAATGACGTCTGGGTCTTCCATAGGTTGAGAGGAGAAGTTAATACCTGGCTTCAAAGGACAGGCTGACTCTTTTGTTAGGGGCTAATGCAGCTGGTGACTTTTAAGTGGAAGCCAAAGCTCATTTACCATTTTGAAAATCCTAGGGCCCTCAAGAATTATGCTAAATCTACTCTGCCTGTGTTCTATAAATGGAACAACAAAGCCTAGATGACAGTACATCTGTTTACAACAAAGTTGACCGAATATTTTAAGTGCACTGTTGAGACCGATTACTCAGAAAGATTCCTTTCAAAATATTACTGCCCATTGACGATGCATCTGGTCACCAAAGAGCTCTGATGGACATGTGTGAGATTAATGTTCTTTTCATGCTTGCTAACACAGCACCCATTCAGCAGCTGATGGTTCAAGGACTAATTTCAACTTTCAAGTCATTATCTAAGAAATACATTTTGTAAGGCTATAGCTGCCATAGAGAGTGATTCCCCTGATGGATCTGGGTAAAGTTAATTGAAAACCTTCTGGAAAGGATTCACCATTCTAGATGTCATTAAGAATATTTGTGATTCATGGGAAGAGGTCAAAATATTAACATTAACAGGAGTTTGGAAGAAGTTGATTCTAACCCTCATGGATGACTTTGAGGGATTCAAGACTTCAGTGGAAGAAGTCACTGCTGATGCGGTGGAAATAGCAAAAGAACTAGAATTAGAAGTGGAGCCTTGACTGAATTGTTGCAATCTTGTGATAAAACTTTAATGGATGAGGAGGTGTTCCTTATGGATGAGCTAAGAAAGTGGTTTCTGGACATGGAATCTGGTGAAGATGCCGTGAAGATAGTTGAAATGACAACAAATAATTTAGAATATTACATAAACTTAGTTGATAAAATAGGGGCAGGGTTTGAGAGGATTGACTCCAATTTTGAAAAGAGTTCTACTGTGTGTGAAATGTTATCAAACATCATTTCATACAACAGAGAAATTGTTCATAAAAGGAAGAGTTGATCTATATGTAAACTTCATTGTCTTACTTTAAGAAATTGCCACAGGCACCCCAAAGTTAGCAACCACCATCCTGATCAGTCAGTAGACATCAACATCGAGGCAAGACTCTCCACTAGCAAAAAGATTAGGACTCACTGAAGGCTCAGGTGATGGTTAGCATGTTTTAGCAATGAAGTATTTTTTAATTAAGGTATGCAAATTGGTTTTTTAGACATAATGTTATTGAAAACATAATATACTACAGTATAAGTGTAAACATAATTTTTATATGCATTGGGAAACCAAAAATATGGCTCACTTTACTGTGATATTCATTTTATTGTGGCATTCTGGAATTGAACTTACAATATCTCCAAGGTATGCCTGTACATGTAAATCTGCAATGTGCTCATATGTGTGTGTGTGTGTGTGTGTGTGTAGAAAAGACAAAGAATTTAATTCTCATCATTTTGGGTGATAAGAGGACCAAATACTTTGTATAAAATCAATTTTTTGAGAAATGCTCAAGTATACGAACAAGGGTCAAGAAAAACTTCACACACTTAAATGTTATATTCCCAAATAGTATGAAGAGTGAAGCATTACAGAGCCTAAGATCATGAGACCCCTTGGTCTCCCAATGCTTTACTTGGCATCAGGAAGAGGTCTGCAAAGAACTCTTTATAGTAAGAGTTCTTCTTTATAGTAAGAACTCTTCCAAACATTTTACCCCTAATAGCAAAAGTGAAAAGGGTCTTGGGAACTTATTGTGACTCTTGATTGCCCCATAAATTCTCAAATGCATCAACAAGGACATGCACATTCAGAGTAAAATTACCTGTTTCTGAACATTGTTCAAGAGTTAGGTAGTAAATAGGAGCTAATATCACTCCTTTTTCAGGCTTCTATTCCACTCAATCGGGGTAAAAAGAAAACCCTAAAAAATCTAGCC
This sequence comes from Balaenoptera musculus, assembly GCF_009873245.2. Classification (NCBI taxonomy): domain Eukaryota; kingdom Metazoa; phylum Chordata; class Mammalia; order Artiodactyla; family Balaenopteridae; genus Balaenoptera; species Balaenoptera musculus. Next base: position 74,629,622 of record NC_045806.1, on the reverse strand, counting down.
CTCCCTGATATCTAACACAATCTTGCCATTATTATCTGCTTTCAATATTTGGAACTAATTGTTTTATGTCATCTATCCTTATAAGCACCAACAACTACAAGGAATTGATAAAATCTGAATAAGGTGTGGAGTTTAATTTTTTAATGCATATTTGCTATACGTACATCTTCTTTGCTGAGGCATCTGTTTAGATCTTTTGTCCATTTTTTGATAAAGTTGTTTGTTTTCTTATTGTTGAGTTTTAAGAGTTATTTGTATATTTTGGATACAAGTAGTTCTTTATCAGATGTATGTTTTTTTTCAAGTATATTCTCCAAGTCTATGGCTTGTCTTCTCATTTCTCATTCTCTTAACTATGTTTTTCACAGAGCAGAAGTTTTGAATTTTAATGAAGTCCAACTTGTCAATTATTTCTTTCATGGATTTTGCTTCTGTAGTTTTATCTAAAATGTCACTTCCAAACCTAAGGTAATCTAGATTTTCTCCTATATTATCTTCAGGATTTTTGTAGTTTTGCATTTTGCATTTAGGTCTGTGATCCATTTTGAGTTAATTTTTGTAAAAAGTGTAAGGAATATGTCTAGATACTTTTTTTTTTTTTTTGGTGCGTGGTTGTGTAGTTGTTTCAGCAACATCTGTTGAAAAGACTATCCTTTCTTTGTTTAATAGCCTTTGCATCTTCGTCAAGGATCAGGTGACTATATTTGCATAGGTCTGTTTCTGCGGGCTCTATCCTGAGATCTCTCTTCTGTTCCATTGATCTATTTCTCTTTTCTTTCTGTATTATTTAAAATTAATATATACCATATTAATTACCGTGTCTTTATAGTAAGTCTTGAAGTTGGGTAGTGTCAGTCCTCTGACTTGTTATTCCCTTTCAAGATTGTGTTGGTTATTCTGGGACTTTTGACTCTCCATAAAAACATGAGATTCAGTTTCTCAATATCCACAAAATGACTTGCTGAGATTTTGATTGGGATTGCATTGAAATACAGATCAATTTGGGAAGAACTGATAGCTTCAAAGTATTGAGTCTTGCTGTCTATGAACATGGAATATCTATCCATTTATTTACTTCTTTAATTTCTTTTATCATAGTTTTGTAGCTTTTGTTATACAGATCTTGCACATATTTCTGTTAGATTTATACAAAAATATTTCACTTTGGGTGGTGCTTTTATAAATGATATTGTTTTTTACTTTCAATTTTCACAGGTTCATTGCTGATATATCAGAAAGCAATTGATTTGTGAATATTAAACATGTATCTGGCAACATTGCTATAATCATTTATCTTTTCCAGAAGTTATTTTGTCAATTTTTTCAGATTTTCAACATAGACAATCATGTTATCTGTGAAAAAAGAGAGTTTTATATATTTATTTCTAATTAGTATACCTGTGAAAAGAAGTGAGAAGTAATATTATTGCCTCCTTCTTAATCTTATCATAAAAGATTCTAGGGTCTCACAATTAAAAATGATGTTAACTGTAGGTTTTGTTGTAGATGCTTTTTATCAAGTGGATGACATTTTCTACTCTTCCTAGTTTTCTGAGAGTTTTTATCATGAATCATTCAATTTTTTCAAATGCTTTTTCTCCATCTGTTGATTTGATCATGTGATTTTTTTTCTTTAGCCTGCTGATGTGATGGATTACATTAATTGAGTTTTGAATGTTGAAACAACCTTGCTTATCTGCAATAAATTCCACTTAGTATGGTATATAATTCCTTTTATACTTTCTGGATTTGATTTGCTACTATGTTGTTAAGAATTTTTGCATGGATGTTCATGAGAAATGCTGTTCTACAATTTTCTTTCCTTATGATGTGATTTTTTGATTTCGTATTAGGGTAATGTGAGCCTCATAGAATGAATTGGGAAATATTACCTCTGCTTCTATTTTCTGAAACAGATTGCAGAGACTTGGTATAATTTCTTCCTTAAGTGTTTGGTAACATTCACCAGTGAATCCACCTGGGCCTGGTGATTTCTCTTTGGAAGGTCATAGGTTCAAGTTTCTTAATAGATATAGGCTTACTCAGATTGTCTATTTCTCTTTCTGTGAATTTTGGCAGACTATGTCTTTCAAAGAATCGTCCATTTCATCTAGGTTATCAAATTTCTAAGCATAGTTGTCTATAATATTTCATTATCCTTTTACTATTCATAGAATCTGTAGTGATGTTCCTTTCTTTCATTTCTGATATTAGTTACTAGAATCTTCTATTTTGTTAGCTGGACTACAGGCTTATCAATTTTAATGATTTTTTTTAAAGAGCAAGCTTTTGGTTCTGTTGATTTTCCTGTATTGATTTCCTGTCTTCACTTTCATTGATTTATGCTAATTCTTGCTACTTTTTTTATTCTAGTTTCTTTTGGATTTAATTTACTCTTCTTTTTCTACTTTTCTTAGGTGGAAATTTAGATTAATGAGTTTAGATCTTTCTTCTTTTCTAATGTATACATTCAAAGCTATAAATGTCTCTCTAAGCACTGTTTTTACTGCATCTCACAAATTTTGATAAGGCCTGTTTTCATTTTCCTTTAGTTCATGATATTTTAAGATTTCTCTTGATATTTCTTCTTTAACCTGTGTGTTATTTAGAAGTGAATTTTTAGATCTCTAGGTGTTTTGGAATTTTTCAGTTATCTTTGTTATTGATTTCTAGTTTTAACTCCATTGTGATTTGGGGAAATGAATTGTATGATTTATATTCTTTTAAATTTCTTAAGGTGCCTTTTATGGCCCAAAATGTGGTCTATCTTGGTGACTTATTCCATGTGAACTTGAAGAGTGTGTATCCTGCCAGTGTTGGATGTGGTAGTCTACAGATGTCAATTATATTCAGTTGGTTGATGGTGTTGTTCAGTATGTTCTTACTGATTTTACAACTACTGTACCTGTCCATTACTGAGAGAGGAGTGTTGAAGTCTCCAACTATGATAATGGATTTTTTAATTTACCCTTTCTGTCTAGAATCATGTATTTTTTCATTTCTAAGTTTTGAGGTTATTTTTTACATTTGTTATTATATTAATTTCTAATTTAATTTCATTGTGGTTAGAGGAGAAATATTTTAAGTTATCCAACTTTTTACATGTATTGGGACAGATTTCATGTCCCAGTATATAGAATATCTTGAGAATATAAAATATACAGTTAGTAAAGTATATTCTGTAGTTGGTATATGTAGTGTTCTGTAAATGCCAATTAGATCAAGATGCTTGATAATGCTCTTCAGATCTTTTATTCTTTACTGATTGATTTTATAGATTTTTCTAACAACAGCAGAGATATTCTTATATCTAAATTTTATTGCACATTTATTTATTTATCCCTTTAAGTCTTATAATATTTTCCTTCATGTATTTTGAAGATCCATTATTAGGCATAGACAAATTTATAATTGTTATCATTATGAAACATCTTTTAATTTCTGTTCATATTCTTAATCTTGAATTATACCTTATTTGTAATTAATGTGGCTACTCCAGCCTTATGCTTAACATTTGCATGATGCATCTTATCCCAGCATTTACTATCAACCAAACCGTATCTTTATAACATGTAACTTTTGTAAAACTAATAATATTAGTCTTGCTTTTTTATACAATCTGAAAATCTCTGACTTTTATTTGAAGTATTGGTCTTATATATATATAATTATTAATAGTGATATTTTAGACTAACATTTTAATATTTGTCGTCTCTTTTCCCAACATATTTTTGTTCTTCTGTTCTCTTTTATTGTCTTCTTTTGAGTTAATTAAATATTTATTAACATTACTTATTAACATCTGCAAGATTTTAGATATACCACTTAAAAGTATATTGCAGTGATTACAACACATAACCTTAATTTTTTGCCATCTCCATAGTGTTAGTAGTCTACCACTTCATGCAAAATATAACAATGTTGTGCTTGGATAGGTCCAATTCCCACACCCCATCTTCTACATTGTAGTTTTCACAGGTATTATGTCTAAATATATTCAAAATCTTATAATGAAATGATATAACTGTTGCTTTAATCAATTATATGTCTATTAAAGTTATTAAGAGGACAAATAATCTGTTATTTTACTCACAGATTTACAATTTTCTGTGTTCTCTGTTCATACCTGGAGGTCTGATTTCCATCTAGAATCATTGCCCTTCCTCAGGAAAATTTTTCTTTAGCAGTTCCACTTGTACAGGCCTGTAGGTGACAGATTTTCTTAGTAGCATAGTTTTAATTTTCTGAATGTGTCTTCAATTCAACTATATTATGAAAGAATATTTTTCTCAAGATAGAATCAAATTCTAGGTTGAAAAAAAAAAAAAAATTCTAGGTTGATAGTTTTTCTTTCCTTTAATCCATTAAAGATCTCCCTCCACTACCTTCTGACCTCCACTGTTTCTGATGTGTAGTCAATTCACACTGTTGCACCACCCATTTCTAATATATTGTTTTTAAAAATTTCATTTCAAGTCTTTCCTCTTACTTTTGTTTTCAGCTTTTTTTTTTTTTAATTCAGGGCGGCCTGCTGGCTAGTGTCCCCCCAGCCCTGCACCGTGTCCTGCAGTATGAAGGGTGGTGGCGGCTGCTGCACCTTCATCACCTGCTGAGGACCCACTGCAGCAGCTCGGGGCTCAGTGGGGCCCCATGTGCGGCGCTGCCTCTCTGGTAGGTAGGAGTTTGGCCGCCACCTGCCACCATTCTCACTGCCATCCCCAGCCTCCCGCTCCAAGTCCACCGTGAGGGCCGACGTGGGGACCGGAACCAACATTCTGAATATGATGTATTTTTCTTATCCTGTTTGGGTTCTCTGAGCCTCTTGAAGCTATGTATACATTTTCCCAAATTTGAGATGCTTTGGACATTCCTTCAAATAGTATTTCTGTCCCTTTCGCTCGCTTCTCTTTTTCTGGTATCACCAATGTATGTATTTTAGGTTTTTTCATACATTCCCACAGATCATTCCAGCTTTGTTTATTTTCTTTCAATAAGTTTTTTTTTTCTCATTTTCTGATTGGATAATTTCTATTGATCCATCTTCAAGTGAACGACTGTTTCATCTTTTGTCTGAGATCTGGTGTTATTCCATCTAGCTTTTTTGTTTATTTGTTTAGATGTTATAACTTTCAGTTTTAGAACATCCATTTTTTAAAAGTCGCTATTCTGTGATATTTCCTATAAATTTACTCATTAAGCATATTTTCCATTAAGTCTGTGAATATAGTAATTACAGCAATTTTTACAAAACTGTCTATTAACTTCAACATCTTTGTTTATCTCTGATTCAGTCTCCATTCATTTGGCTTTACCTGGGCATGGAACATTTTTCCTGTGTCTTCATATATCTAATAATTTGCAGTTTTAGCCTTGATAACATAAATGAAACATTGTAGAGACTCTTGATTCTATTATATTTCTTCAAACAGTGGAGTTTTTTGTTTGTTTTTACTGTTTTGTGGGAAGTTTACTCAGCTGGACTTATGTTCCACATTCCGACTCCCCTGCAAAGGGCAGCAGCTGAAATGTTAAGTTATTTTAGCCTGTGTGGCATCTGTCATGCTCTTGCAATAGTTCTTGGATCAGCTAGAAATTTAAGCCAAACTTATACACAAACTTTGGGCCTCCATTACTCTGGAATCATTCTTTCCAATGTTTCCTCCTCACTTTACAGGTGCCAAGGTACACTGAAATCTGTTCTCTGGTTATTCGTGTCTGCAGGACTGTGCAATTCCACATAAGTTTAAGCTGCCTGTCCTCAGAAAAGAATGCTTTGAAAATTCATAAACTTACCCAGTGTTATTCTCTTTTCTAATTGTGAACTCCTCTGAAATTTTGTCATGGCTTTGGTTGTCCTCTAATATGTTCAGATAATTATTTCTTACATTTTTAATATTTTGTCCACAGTTTATATTTACCTGCAGGAGCATTGGTCTGACACTAAATATGCTGCCATTACCAAGGGGGAATTCTGTATATTGTTAAAATATATAGATTAATATTTAATATATATTAATGTAGAATAATTCTACCTTGGAGAATCACTTTAATAAAATATAATGTGTCACTGTTTTATTAAAATTTGTAGCAAAAGAGCATTTCCAATTCCATTGTCTATCTTTATATCTTCATAAGGACTTTGGATCTGGTTGAGACTTTCGCGATAATCTGTGTATATGGGAAACAAAAACAAGGCCCTGAATAGGGGACTGGTTACTATAATCATTAAGAACATGTTATTGGAAAACCTGGTCTAAAACTCAGGTCTCTTGATTACCATCAAACACATTTCATTTTGACTCAGTAGTTACTCAATCTAAGGTTTGGGATTAAAGAAATATTCTTTTTCTTATTTTTATCCTACATCAACTATGGCTAGTACATTTTTAGATGGGAAAAAAAGTCTGTGAATTTTTAGATAAATCAGCAGCATAAAATTATGATTTTTAACCTAGGGATAGTATTAATATTTTTTTTACATGTGTTAATAAAACCCATACAAGGTTTTTATTCAAGGATTGTTAATATATGTAGAAATTATTGGACACAAACAGTAGTAGGACAACAACATATTTGAATAGTATGTACATGATTTAATAATAAATATTATATTCTGAAAAAAGTGCTGAACTTTAAAAAAAATATTTTGCTCTTGTTTGTTCTTCTTTTTCTAATTCCTTTAGGTGTTAGGTTAGGTTGTTTGAGATTTTTCTTGTATCTTCAGGAAGGCCTGTATCTCTATGAACTTCTCTCTTAGAACTGCTTTTGCTGCTTCCCATATATTTTGGAAAGTTATGTTTTCATTTTCATTCGTCTTGAGGTATTTTCTGTTTTCCTCTTTGATTTTGTTATTGACACATTGGTTTTTTAGTAGCATGTTGTTTTGTCTCCATGTGTTTTTTTCTGTTCCAGTTTTTCTTTCTGTAGTTGATTTCTAGTTTTATATCTTTATGCTTAATGTAATTGCTATCCTCTTAAATTTTCTGAGGCTTGTTTTGTGACCTAGTATATTACCTATCCAGGAGAACTTTCCATATGCACTTGAAAAGAATGTGTATTCTGATGTTTTAGGATGTAATTTCCTATAAATATCAATTAAGTCCAACAGGTTTATTATTTAAATTAGACCACTGTTGCTTTACTGTTTTTCTGTCTAGGTAGTCTGTCCATTGATGGCAGTGGTGTGTTTAAGTCTCCTTCTATTATTGTATTATTGTCAATTTTTCCCATTTTGTCTGTTAGTATTTGCTTTATATATTTAGGTGCTCCTGTAGTGGGTGCACATTTGTTAATGAGTGTAATATCCTCTTACTCTATTGATCACTCCCTTTAACATTATATAATGCCATTTTTTGTCTTTTGCTATAGCCTTTGTTTTAATGTCTATTTATTCTGATATGAGTATTGCTATCCCTACTTTCTTGTTGATTCAGTTTGCATGAAATATCTTTTTCCATCTCTTCACTTTCAGTCTATGTGTGTCTTTAGCACTGAAGTGAGGGGCTTGTAGGCATCACATTGAAGGGTCTTGGATTTTTATCCAGTCATCCACCTTGTCTTTTGATTGGAACATTTAGTCCATTCACATTTAAAGTAATTATTGATAGGTATATACTTACTGCCATTTTATTACTTGTTTTCTGGTTGTTTTTGTAGTTCTCTGTTCATTACTTCTTTTTGTTTCTCCCATTGTGGTTTGATGATTTTCTTTTGTACTATGTTTGGGCTCCTTTCTGTATGGTTTTTGTGTATCTACTGTAGGTTTTTGATTTGTGGTTACCATGAGGTTCATATATTTTGACCCATATTTATAACTACTTGATTTAAATTGATAGTCATTTAAGTTCAAACATATTATAAAAAAATCTACATTTTTTACCCCACCCCCCACATTTCATGTTTTTGATGTTATATTTTACATATTCATGCTTAGCCTTTTACTGTTTATTATAGTTATAGCTGTTTTTATATTATTTATGTCTTTTAATCTATGTACTGGCTTATTTAAGTAATTTTCAATCCTTACTATATATTTACTTTTCCTATTGATATTTCCCTTTTCCTGTATATTCTTTTTTTCCACTTAGAGGTGACCCTTCAACATTTCTTTAAGGTAGGCTTAGTACTGATGAAATCTTTTAATTTTTGTTTGAGAAGTTCTTTATCTCTCCTTTGATTCTAAATGATAATCTTGCTGGATAGAGTACCCTATGTTGCAGATTTTTCCCTTTCAGCACTTTCAATATATCTTGCTACTCCCTTCTGGCCTGCAAAATTTCTGCAGGGAAATCAGCTGATATCCTTCTGAGGATTCCCTTCTATATGACTCTTTGTTTTTCTCTTGCTGCCTTTAGAATTATCCCTTTAACTTTTGCCATTTTAATTATGGTATGTCTTGGTGTCAGCCTTTTGTGATTCATCTTGTTTGGAACCTCTGTGCATTCTGTATCTGGATATCTGTTTCCTCCTTTAGGTTTGATAAGTTTTCAGCCATAATTTCTTCAAATACATTTTTTATACCCTTATTTCTCTCTTCTCTTGCTGGAACCCTTACAATGTTAATGTTGGTATATTTAATGTTATTCCATATACTTTGCAGGTTGCTTTTTTTTTGGTTTGTCTTCCATCTGCTGTTCTGATTGGTGATTTTCATTATTCTATTTTTCAGATCACTTATGCTTTATTCTTTGTCATTTTGTCTGTTATTCATTACTTCTAGGGTGCTTTTTATCTGAGATATTGAATTATCTATTTTTGATATGGTCTTCTTTATGTTTTCTAGTTTCTTGTTAAAATTATCTGTGTTTAGACCAATTCTCTTCCTTAATTCAGTTAACATTTTAATTACCAATGTTTTGAATCCTTTGGTAAACTGCTTATTTGTTTTATTATTTATTTTTTAGTGGTTTTCTCTTGCTCTTTCAATTGAGAGTTGTTCCTCTGCCTTTTCATTTTAAGTTTCTCTGTGTCTATGAATTTAGGTGAAACTGTTACCTACTGTGGTCTTGAGGTGGTGTTCTCATGTGGGAGCATCCCTATGTAGACTGCATGTGCCCAGTGCCTTTTTTGGGAGGGCTTGATTTGATGTGGACATCAGTCCCATCTTTCCTCAGGGTTTGGTGGATGGTATCACCTTCGTAGGGGGTGTGGCTGGTGACGGAGAAACTAGAGCCTGTGCTGTGTGTGAGGTAGGACTTTCTCTCTGCTCAGCATTCATTACTGCCCTGTCATGGATGGGTTCTGCCCCCAAGTTGTTGGAGTAGAAGCCCTGAGGTTCAGGCTCAAGCTAGCTGATCTGTTTAAGTATGTATTTTTCCTGTACTGGGCTACTTGCCCCAAAGGAGAGATGTCCTGAAGCAAGTGGGATCCATGTGCTTACAGATGTACTGCTTGTGCAGCCATCTGTGGTTCCATTCAGTTGCAGCCTACACTCCCGTCTTTTTCCCCTGTTGTTAATGTCCCAGATCTATTTTCAGGTTATGGCATGGAGTGGGATGAGCTGGACCTTTCGCTCAACTTGTACTGGGACATGTACTGAGGCAATTGGAGGAATTTCAGTAGCCATGTTGCCATCAGAAGTCTAGGCTGCTTCTGGTGCACTCTTTGAGTAAGCACCAACAATGGCCACTGCTGCTCCACCTGGGCTACACTGTGATCCCCTGGGTGTCCTCTGCCTCTTTGGATTGAGTCTTTTGCCAGGTCCTGGCCACTCTAGATCCAGTGCTGAACTGTGGCATGGAGTCAGCAGGTCTGGGGAATGCAGCAAGGTGGCAGCTGCTAAGGTAGACCTCTCTCCACCCTGTCTGGGGGCAAGCCAACACCTTCACACTCCTAAGAAGCAGAGTATAGGCTTCTCTAGCCTCTCTATCTGTCCCAACAGGCCTCCAAGCAGCCAAGGAGGCTTGTCACTTGTGTGTAGGGCCCCAGGACTGGAACACCCAATCTGTGGCTCAACCTGTTCACTCGCCAGGGTGAGTGTCCACATGTGCAATCTCCCTTTTCCTCTTAGTTCCCTCCCAGGAGCACAAGACCCTGCTTACTTTTTTCTTCCTGTGCTACCTGATTACGTGTGTGTCTTTCTTACAGGCTTAGTTGTATAGGAGTCCTTCTGCCAGTTTCCAGTTAGTTTTCTATAATAATTGTTCCACATGTAGATGTATCTTTATGTGTTCATGGGGGGGAGGTGAACTCCACGTCCTCTTACTCTGCCATCTTGATCTCCCTCTCCTGAATAGACATTTTTTCCAAAGAAGACATATAGAAGGCCAAAGGGTACATGCAAAGGTGTGCAACATTACTAATTATTTGGGAAACACAAATCAAAACCACAATGAGATATAACCTCACACCTGTTACAATGGCTATTATCAAAAAGGCAAGAAGTAACAAGTCTTGGCAAGGATGTTCAGAAAAGAGAACCTTCATACACTGTTGGTGTGAATGTAAATTGGTGCAGCCACTATGAAAAAAACATTGAGACTCTTCAAAAAATTAAGAATAGAATGACCATATGATCCAGTGATTCCACTTCTGGGTATTTATACAAAGAATACATAAAAACTAATTTAAAAATATACACCCTTATGTTCATCACAGCATTATTTACAATAACCAAGATATGAAACAAAGTGTGTGCTCACCAATGGATGAATGGATAAAGAAGATGTGGTATATGTATACAATACTCAGACATAAAAAACAATGAAATTTGTAATTTGCAACAACATACCTGGACATTGAGGGTATTATGCTAAGTGAAATAAGTTAGATGGAGAAAGACAAATACCATATGATTTCACTCATATGTGGAATATAAAAAACAAACAAAAATAAGTAAACAAACTAAATGAAACAAAAACAAACACATAGATGCTAAGTACATAGTAGTGGTTATCAGAGGGAAAGGATGGGGGTGGAGGAATGGTGAAATGGGTAAGTGGAGTTAACAGTATGATGATGAATGGAAACTAAATTTTTGGTGATGAGCACACTGCAGTGTATACAGAAGTAGAAATATAATGTTGTACACATGAAACTTATATAATGTTATAAACCAATGTTACCTCAATAAGAAAAAAGTAACGAGTGATAATTTTTTAAAAAGGTGCTCAACACCACTAACCATCAGGGGAATGAGAATTGATACCAGTATGAGATATTGCCTCAAACTTGTAAGAATGGCAATCATCAAGAAAAGAAGAGATACATTTTTGCAAGGATGTGGAGAAAAGGGAATCCTTGTGCACTGTTGGTGTAATTGTAAACTTGTTCATCCAGTACAGTGAACAGTATGGAGGTTGCTCAACAATTGAAAATAGAGCTACTATATGATCATTTTGTTTGTTTGTTTTTGCTTGTGGATATCTAGTTATAACTCCTCATTCCTTCACTGTGGGCTACACCTGGTGATTTCCATCCAAAGAATACAGTGTGTAAAGAAGTAACATAGACTTTTATGGCTGAGAAACCTGACAAACACTTATCTTGGCAAGTGATCAAGGTTAAAAAATCAGTAATAATTTGTGTTGATAACATGTACCCTTGGTTTGATGTAATGATAAGCACTTTACCTCCATAGTCTTCTTCCAAAAAATCAATAACCAGAATCTAATCATGAGAAGAACATTAGACGAACCCAACTGAAGGGCATTCTTCAAAATATCTGATTAGTACTCTGCAAACCTGTCAAGGTCATCAAAAATAAGGAAAGTCTGAGAATTTGTCATAGGCAAGATGAGTCTAAGGAGATGTGATTACTGAATGTAATATGTCATCTTGGATGAAGCTCTGTAGCAGAAAATAAGACAACAGGTAAAACTTAAAGAAATCTGAAAAAAAGAATGGACCTTAGTTAATATTAATGTATCAATACTGATTCATTATTTTTGATAAATGTACCATACTGATCTATTAACATAAGGGGAAACTGAGTTTTGATTATTTGGGAATACTATATTATCTTTGCAACTTTTCTGCAAATGTAAAGCTATTCTTAAAAAATTGATTAGAAATAGGTTATTATCAGTACCATCTTCTCTCTAGACTGTTTTCTTTTTTTTTTCTTTTTTTTAATTTCTGCTTCCTTAAAGCTATTTGATTATTCTTTGATAAATCACCTACTGTCAGAACCCTCTTGGGGGAATTCTGTCTCTCATAGTATATTTTCTATACATTTAGAGAATATGTTATTTTTTTTTTTATACCTTAGATTTTGCCTGTGGTATTCAATTATATCATAAGTTATATAATTCCTGTTTGGGTTTACTCTTTCCTATCTTTTCCTTAGAGCTTACATAATTTATACTTTCACCGATCATTCACTTAAAAAATATTTGCTGAGTATCTAATATATATGGAGGCATATGAAGATACATATATATCCAGTAATTTGCTAGACACTACGAAAAGAATAATGAAGAAAACAGATGTATCCCTAATGGAAGATAGAGGATAATTTAGAAGGTATAGCATGTGAATTTATTAAGGATTCTAGGTTAGTATATATATTAGGTTAGGTTTAAATCCTGACTTTATCATTTATTAGTTATTTCATCTTAAGTGACTTAATTTCCATAAACCTCAATTTCCCAATCTCTAAGATTAGTAAACAATACCTGCCTTATGTGGTTGCATGGCATTTTAATAAGATAATTCATATAAAAGACTTACACGCACAGGTTAAAAATGCTTAAGAAACGTTGGCAAATATTTTCAAAATTTGGCTTACCTCAGGCAAATCACCTTTTTAAATAAATGCCTAGAGGGCAGAGTTCTTATCTGCTATTTTCCATTAAGTTCTGCCTGGTCAACGATCAACATTTATATTATTTTTTTGGCATATGCATTTCTTGTTTCTTATACTAGGGCAATGTTTTTATCCTCATTTTTATATCCTACTTAGCACAGTGACATGCATGTATTGATGTTGCTGATTATATGTATGTAATTAATAACCCTAATATTTTCATGAAAATAATCTGTTTGGCTATTTATTCAGCTAAATACGACCACTCCTAGTAATGAGACCCTATGGAAAGGACTGTGCCAATGCAATGGAAAGGTGCTGTATATATTCTTAATTCCACTAATATTTATTTTCCTTACCAGCCAGCAGCCGGAGGAATTGGTTTTCATTCCATTAAAGTCAAAGTCCTTAGAGGGCCCCCTTATTTTTATTTTTAAAAGTGGACATAATATGGAAAGAGAGAGTGAAGACAATGTCAAATATTAATTCAAAAAGGAAAAAAAAAGCTGTGTATTATCCCCTAGAGAATGAGAGAATTATATTTTCAAAAATCTAATTTTCTTTGATACTAAAAGATTAATTTAAGGTAATAGAAAGATCCTTAGTTTCTTTTAAAGTTGAAGAGGCTGCTGTGGTCAGTGTTAAGCAAACTTGATGGTTAGGATTTCACATCTGAGCTGCCATCACACAGTATTACTAAATCCCTGTTTATAAATGGTATTTAGTGCTGATTGAAGTATTCTGTTTAACATGGATATTGTGAAGGACCTCTTTTTGTTAACCATTTGTTTCAAAATCATCATTGACAAAGGTTTTCTACTTACATTTCTTGTTCCTGAGAAGAAAATAAAGGGGCATGTTTACTGCTTATGACTAAACAAAATACTACTTACAAAACTGCCTAAGAACTCTATGTTATTTCAGTTCTGACACAATTATATAATGTTTTCTCCCAAACCATGGCAGTTGTTTTATTGTTTTATACAAAGCTGTTTATTTTTGTTTATTTTTGATAATTAGCCTGCTTTTGTTTTGAGCAATAATAACATTTATCATATAATTCATTATGGTAAATTAAAATAAACCCCGTGCTTTTTTTTTTTTTTTTTTTTTTTTTAAATTCACGTTCTTTTATTTATTTATTTATTTATTTATGACTGTGTTGAGTCTTCGTTTCTGTGCGAGGGCTTTCTCTAGTTGCGGCAAGTGGGGACCACTCTTCATCGCGGTGCGCGGGCCTCTCACCATCACGGCCTCTCTTGTTGCGGAGCACAGGCTCCAGACGCGCAGGCTCAGTAATTGTGGCTCACGGGCCCAGTTGCTCTGTGGCATGTGGGATCTTCCCAGACCAGGGCTCGAACCCGTGTCCCCTGCATTGGCAGGCAGATTCTCAACCACTGCGCCACCAGGGAAGCCCCTAAACCCCGTGCTTTTTAGACAATATATCATAGCCTACATTGAAGTCAGTTTCTGTACATTCATGACAAAATGATATCTACCTTCATGTATAGTTTAAAAAAAAAAAACACTGCAAAAAATAATCATGGTTTCTGCTTCTTCACCTGTAAAATGAAGGAGTTGTATGAGATTGTCTGTAAGATGTCTTCCAATTCTGACATTTTGTGAACTATGAAAGATGAAATCAGAACAAGAAGTTTCCAAAGAGTGCAAAAACTGTACTAATGCTTCACGAAAAAATCTTCAGGTTCTTTGGACTTTAGCCAGGTAGGTTACACATCCTGTAATAATAAATATACTACTTTCTAAGGAATATATTTAAATTACGCACAGAACCTGTTAAGTTGGATGTTCTTGCTTGAGATTCAAGATTTTTTCATGCTTCTGAACAACTCTTTGCATGCTTCTATTTCTTTATCCAACTTGAACAGAGAACTACTAATACATAACCAAATTTTTCTCATCAACATTTGCTTTGACCTGTGAGTTTGAGATAATCATTATGATGGAGTGCAGGAAAATGTTCTGATATAGCTATTCTAATTAGAAATTATGCTTCTAAATTATGCCAAGTCACAAAAGTGGACTTAGTAACTGTTAAATCTTTTTAAGTCCAGAGAGTGCTAGCTTGTTTAAAGTGTTTAATTTTTAGAAATTCTAACTATGCTAAAGATTCTCTTTCTGCCCACTTGGAAATGGTGAGGATGAGTTCCTTGGCCTCACCAGAAATTTTATCCTTGCTCAAGGTCACAATATTTTACCTAAGCCTACCAGTCATTCTTTTACATAAGGTGTTTGTTTGATTCATTTGGAGTGGTCTTTTTTTTTTTTTCTCTCTTAGATTTTATCATTTTACCAACCATCTGCTTTGGTGTTTAAATCAAATGTCCCAGGAGCCAGATTGTGCACTATAGGAGACCAACAAGAATAGATGGTGCTTCCATTTTACACGTATTGCTAAAATGCTCTGATTCAGAGGTATAAATTTTTTTCTAATTAGTGCATGAAGTCTGCAAATTTAGTATAGATTTCTACCCTTATATCTTATTTTATTCAACTTTCTTAAAATATCCTTAAAACTTCTTGTGACCTCTTAATGAGAAAAGACAATAGTTCCATTACACAACTATTGATAAATTATTAATTATCATTCCTAATATAGAGCTACTGATATTTAAAAATTTAATTTCCTGAAATATATATATCTCAGGAAATTAAATTGTAAATATATATATATATATACAATATATATGTATATATGTATATATATGTATATACAATATATTCATATCTATTATGTGTATGTAATTATATATATATGTAATTTGTACTTCTCAGGAAATTATATTGTAAAATATAAGTGTATATATATATATATATATATATATATATATATATATATATATATATATATATACACACATATATATTCTTATATATAAGTGAAATGAATGAATGACAGCAATGGGAGGGAAGAATTAGTAGAGTTTGTTATTATAAAATATTATTGTAAACGTACAGATCCTGTTGACTTTGAATGTATCTCAAAGCTGAGGTAAACCTCAAAGGATACAGCACCAACAACACATAAATCCTTAATTATGGGGGTAGAACTGAGGAAATAGACTCAACCAGGTCATCAGTTAATCTGCAAATTTGAGATATCAACTCTATAGTCAGGAAATATGGGGAGGAAAGGACAACTAGTCCACTATCTCAGGCAACATGTGGAGACCTTGAAGATCTGAAATATGACAGAAAAAGACCTAAGAGAGTTTCGTATTTTATTCTTTTTAGGATTTTTTTTTTGTGTAGATTTCAAGAATTGTACTTGGAAAAAAGATAAACACAAACATTAAAGATACAAATTAAATTTTTACAGAAAAGATTATCAGATGTTAATTCTGATGTGATAGAAATTAAGGAATTATCAAAAACTTTAAAATACTTTATATAACTAATGTTCCAACAGGTTAAGGTAAACCCACTTGAAATGAGTGGAAAGACATGTTCTCAGAAACTAAATCAAAACTGTAAAATAGAACTAACTGGAAATATTATGACCAAGTAATACAATATCTTAAATGAAAAATTCACTGAGTGGACCTACTAAAGTAATGGGGAGAACAGAGGAAAGAGTCAGTGAACTTGAAGCTAGATCAATAGAAATTACACAATCTGAAGAACAGAGAGGAAGTTTGATTAAAGAATGAAGAGAGATTCAGGGAACAGTGTAACATTATATAAATATTTACTATACGTGTAATTGGAGTTACAGAAGGAGAGAAGAAAGACATTGGGGCAGAAAGTAAATATTGAAGAAATAATGACAGAAAACTTCCCCAAAGTGAACAAACGTGCAAATTTAAAGATTCAACAATTTCAACCTCAGCAAATCCCAAACTCAAAGACAACCATGCTTAAATGCATAATAACAAAACTGCTAAAAATGTAATGATAAAGAAATAAAACTATTGAAAACAGCTGCAGAAAACCAATATGTATTATACACAAGGAATGATTCAAATGTTTGTATATTTCTTACCAGACAACATGGAAACCAGAAACAGAACAATATCTTTCACATACATAGAAAATATCAAGTGAAAATATTCTTCAGGAAGAGAGGGGTTTTTTTAGAAGACATTATCAACTAAGGCAAACTAGTAAAATCTGTCTCCACCAGAACTTTTGGGCATGAACTTCTAAAGGAAACTCTTCAGGATGAAAGATAATGATATCAGATAGGAACTTGAAAGCAAAATAACTAGAAATGGTAAATAGTTGGTATATATATGTCTATTTATCTATAGATGGATGTCAGTACCATATTGTTTTGAATACTATAACTTTATAGTACAGTTTTAGATCAAGAAGTGTGATGCCTCTAGCTTTGTTATACTTTTTCAAGGTTGCTTTGGCTGTTCAGAGTCTTTTTGGAGCCTGTATGAATTTTAGTATTCATTTTTCTATTTCTGTAAAAAGAATCATTGGGATTTTGATAGGGATTGCACTGAACCTGTAGATTGGTTTGGGTAGTATAGATATTTTAACAATATTTAGTCTTCCAACCCATGAACATGAAATATATTTTCATTTATTTATGTTTTCTTTCATTAATGTTTTGTATTTTTAAGAGCACAAGTTTTTCACCTCCTTGGTTAAATTTATTCCTAAGTATTTTATTTTTTGCAGTGGTAATTGTTAATGAGGTTGTTTCCTTATTTTTTATGAGGATAATTTGTTGTTAGTGTGTAGAAATGGAATGATTATACATGTTGATGTTGTATCCTTCTACTATACTGAATTTATTAATCCTAACAGTTTTTTGCTGTCTTTGTTTTCTACATATGAGATTATGTCATCTGCAAACAGATAATTTTGCTTCTTCCTTTCCAATATGTATGTCTATTATTTATTTTTCTTGTCTAATTGCTCTGACTTAAAAACAAAAGATAACATGTTGGTGAGGAAGCAGAGAAACTGAAAACCTTGTCCGCCATTGGTGGGAATGTAAAAGTTGCAACCACTATGGAAAACAGTATGGAGGTTCCTCAAAAGATTTAAAATGGAACTACCATACTATCCAGAAATCTCACTTCTACTATCCAAAATAGTAGAAATCTGGATCTCAAAGAGATATCTGCACTCCCATTGTCAATGCAACATTATTCACAATAGCCAAGATTTGGAAACAACCTAAATGCCCATCAACAAATGAATGGATAAAGAAAAATGTGATGATGGATAGATAGATATAGATAGTAAAAACATGGATGAACCTGGAGGACACTATACTACATGAAATAAGCCAGTCAGAGATGGACAGATACTGCATGACTCCACTTATATGAGGTATCTAAAATATTCAAACTCATAGAAACAGAGTAGAAAGGTGGTTGTTAAAGACTGGGATGGGGGAAATGGAAAGTTGCTGTTCAATTGGAATAAAATTTCCGTTGTACAAGATGAATAAGTTCTAGAGCTCTGCAGTGTAACACTGTGCCTAGTTAATAATACTATATTGTTGTTAATTTAATATTTTGCTAAGAGTGTAGATCTCAGTTGTGTCCCTATATTTATTAAAAATGAAAAAAACAGAAACATAAAAATGTAAAGTATAATTTAAATATTAATTGCATATACAAGATAAACTAGTTCACAGCGACAATACCTCATTACTTTTATTCTTCACCACAATACGTTCAAGCCTCCAGGACAACACTAAACATCTGGATTCCAATTTATTTAGAATTTTTAAACTTCCTTTTATGATCTCTTCTTCCCCCATTCCACATTCTAAACCACTTCCTCTGTGCTTCTTGCAACTCAGTCATCAGTAGAATCCCCTATATCACCAACCACAATTAAGAAATAGAAAAATACAAGTTTTAATTTTACCTTCACTTATTTTTGTTTGATATGCTTATTTTCCTTATGTAGATCCAAGTTTATGACCTATATTATTTTCTTTCTCTCTAGAGAACTTCTTTTAACATTTTTTGCAAGGCACGTCTACTGACAACATATTTCTTCAACTTTTCTTTGTCTGAGAAAGTCTTTAATTCTCTTTCATTTTTGACAGATAATTTCACAGGGTACAGAATTCTAAGTAGGTGGTCTTTTTCTTTCAACACTTTAATATTCCATTCCACTCTCTTATACTTTGCATGATTTCTGAGGATGTAATTCTTATCTTTGTTTCTCATAGCTAAGATGTTTTTCATAATAATTCTTAACTTCTATGTACTTAACAACAGATCATCAAAATACATAAGGCAAAAAACTGATAGAACTGCAAGAAGAAATAAGAAAAACCAGTATCATAGTTGAAGAATTCAATGTCTCTCTTTCAGTAACTGAGTGATCAATCAGGCAGAAAATCAGTAAGGATATAGCTGACCTGAGCAACACCATAGATCAACATGATCTGACATGTATAGAATACTTCATTCAACAGAGTAGAATCCACTTTCTTTTCAGCTCTCATCTAACATTCACAAAGGCAAACCAAATTCTGGGCCGTAAAACATGCTTGAACAAACTAAAAGAATAGAAATTACTCCGTGTTCTCAGACCACAATGGAATTAAACTAGATATTATAACAGAAACATCACTAGAAAATTGCAAAATATGTGGAGATTAAGGAACATACCAATAAATAAAACATGGGTAAAAGAAGTCACAAGAAAAAATTAAATATTTTAGACTAAATGAAAACTATAATAAATGTATCAAATTTTGTGGGATGCAATGAAATCCATTATTAGAGGGAATTTGATAGTTTTAAATACATATAATAGAAAAGAAAGGGCAAAAATCATTAAACTAAGATTCTATATAGGATACTAGTGAAAGAAGAACCATTTAAGCCTAAAGTAAGAGTACGAACCAAAGTAATAAAAACTAGAACCAAGAGGACAATTGACATAAGCAAGATGGCAGAGTAGCAGATACCAAACTTAGTTCCTCACTAAAAAAAAAAAAAAAAAAAAATTTCAAAAGCTAACTACAAATGAAAATAGCCCTGGCTGAGAGGCATCAAGTGTCCAAGTAAGAACCTATTACAAAACAGTGGAACAAAAGCTGGAGAGTAATCCCACAGAAAGGATCGCTGGGGAGATAAGTTTAGGTGAGACTTCTGGAGACGGCTAGGAACAAAGAAGGGCAAGGGCTATCAATATCTACAGAGTTCAGTGCCATTGTTTTCCCCAGTGGTCTGCTCTGCTGAGGACCTTAGCAGCCTTTGCTGCTGAGGAACTCAACAGCCCTCATGAGAGATGTAAACTCCCTGCAACTTTAAAAGAGAGGACTCCGTAGTGTTCCTGCTAGAGTACCTCAGTGCCCTGCTCATCAGTAGACACTAGCAGTCTAGTTTTCTTCCCTAAAGCAGGGGTCCCTAATCCCTGAGTCATGGCCCGGTACCGGTCTGTAGCCTGTTAGGAACTGGGCCACACAGCAGGAGGTGAGTGAGGGTGAGCAACCAAAGCTTCATTTATATTTACAGCTCCTCCTCGTTGCTCGCATTACCATCAGAGCTCCGCCTCCTGTCAGATCAGCAGTGGCATTAGATTCTCATAGGGACATGAACCCTACTGTGAACTGCAAATGCAAGGCATCTAGGTTGCATGCTCCTTATGAGAATCTAATGCCTGATGATCTGAGGTGGAGCTGCGCTGTGAGGCTAGCACTGGAGAGTGGCTGCAAATACAGATTATCATTAGCAGAGAGGTTTGACTGCACAGAGAGCATAATAAATCAATTGCTTGCAGACTCATATCAAAACCCTATCAGTGAGTGGCAAGTGACAATTAAGCTGCATCTGGTAGCAGGCTTTATAGTGGCAAGTGAGTTGATGTACTTCAATTGTACAGCTGCATCTGGTGGCAGAAACTGACACTTATTTGAGTATGCACATGGCCCGACCATTATTTTATTTACCACTTCCATCTGTGCCTCTTTCCTGCACTCCGCACTTGTCTCAGTCACAGTTTTGGTAAGCTTATGAGCTAACCCTAGCCCAAATTAGTAAAAAACAAATGTCATTGGAGAGTTTCTTTGAAAAGGGGGAAAGACCTAATGATGAGACAACAGAAGACTCTAAGACTGCCAACAAAAAGAAAGCTGCATTAAAAAGATAATACCAAGAGTACTACTTAAATTATGGGTTCATTGCAACAGGTGATTCACATTCTGCAAGTCCGCTTTGTATAATATGTGGCAACCAGCTACCTAACAAAGCCATCAAATCTTCAAAACTGCTTCCCCACATGGAGACAAAGCACCCTGCATTAAAAGATAAGCCTTTGGAGTTTTTCAAAAGAAAAAAAAAAACATGAACATGAGGAACAGAAGCAATTATTGAAGGCCACCACTTCATCAAATGTATCTGAACTGAGAGCATCACTCTTAGTGGCTAATCGTATTGCTAAAGCTAAGAAGCCCTTTACTATTGGTGAAGAGTTAATCCTGCCTGCTGCTAAGGACGCTTGTCTTGAACTTTTAGGAGAGGCTGCAGTTCAAAAGGTGGCATGTGTTCCTCTTTCAGCTATCACCATAACTAGACGAATGATGAAATAGCAGAGGATATTGAGCCACAGTTGTTAGAGAGAATTAATGAGTCACCGTGGTATGCAATCCAAGTTGATGATTCTACCGATGTTGACAAAAAGGCAACAATGCTTGTTTTTGTGTGATATATTTTTCAGGAGGATGTGCATGAGGATATGTTATGTACACTTTTGTTGCCAACCAACACCACAGCTACAGAACTATTCAAGTCTTTGAATGATTACATATCAGGAAAATTGAATTGGTCATTTTGTGTCAGTATATGCACGGACGGAGCAGCTGCCATGACTGGACAGCTTTCTGGTTTCACTACTCTGGTCAAAGAGGTCGATTCTGAATGTGAGTCTACGCACTGTGTCATCCATAGTGAAGTGCTGGCTAGCTGAAAAATGTCACCTGAACTTAACAACGTTTGGCAGGATGTGATTAAAATTATGAACCCCATTAAAGTACATGCCCTTAAACCATGTCTGTGAGGAGATGGATGCAGAGCACACAGGTCTTCTCTTATACACAGAAGTGAGATGGCTTTCCAAAAGTAGATCACTTGCCAGAGTTTCTGACTTATGAGAGCCAGTCCAGAGATTTCTTTTAGAAAAACAGTCACCACTGGCAGCACATTTCAGTGACACAGAATGGGTCGCAAAACTTGCTTACTTGTGTGATATATTCAACCTGCTTACTTGTGTGGCATATTCAACCTGCTCAATGAACTCAGTCACTTCAGGGGAGAATGACAGCTGTGTTCAAGTCAGCAGATAAAGTGGCTGCATTCAAAGCCAAACTGGAATTATGGGGATGAGGAGTGAATATTGAGATTTTTGACCTGTTTCAAACATTAGCAGAGAATTTGAAAGATACTAAGCCAGGGTCTTCTTTCTCCAGCCGGTGCATGATCACCTATCTCAGCTTTCAGAAGAGTTTGAACATTACTTCCTAACCACAAAAAAACCCCAAACTGGGAAGGAATGGATCCTCTACCTATTTATGAATAAGCCAGGTGAATCGACTTTGTCTGTGCTAGAAGAGGATCAACTACTTGAGATCGCAAATGACGGTGGCCTTCTAAATCTCCATACATTCTGGACTAAAGTCAAAGTGGAATATAATATCCTGAGATTGCCAGATAAGCACTGAAAAGCCTACTTCTATTTCCAACATCTTATCTTTGTGAAGCAGGGTTTTCTGCAGTGACAGCAACCAAAATGAGATTATGGAGTAGACTGGACATAAGCAACACACTTTGGGTGTCACTGTCTCCCATCACCCCCAGATGGGACCATCTAGTTGCAGGAAAACAAGCTCAGGGCTCTCACTGATTCTGCGTTATGCTGAGTTGTATAATTATTTCATCATATATTACAATGTAATAATAATAGAAATAAAGTACACAATAAATGTAATGCACTTGAATCATCCTGAAACCATTCCCCCCGACCCCGTTCTATGGAAAAATTGTTTTCCATGAAACCAGTTCCTGGTGACAAAAAGGTTGGGGACTGCTGCACTAAAGTAACCAACAACCATCACCACTGTGGAACCTCAAGAGGGAAACACTGCTCTGCCCGTCACCAAGAAAAGCTGCTATTGCATCTCCCCAGGACCAGGGCTGCCAGTCCCGACCCTGAAAACCTGTGCATGCCTCTTACCTCAGAGCCCTGACTTCTCTGCATGTATCTGCATTTCAGATCCCTGGTCTGCAGCTGCAACGTACACAACCATCCTCCAAACCCCAATTGGAATCCTCACATTTCTTGATTTCAAAGTATATTAAAAGCTATGGTAATTAAAGCAGTGTGGTTTTCAACAATTTTCCTCATTTATTTTCATGTCATTGAGTAGCTGATTAGACTAGACCATTTATTCTGTAGAATGTGTCCTAGTTTGAATTTATCTGTTTGATTTCTCTTATTTTAGTGTCTGTTACGCAATGTGCTAAAGGGACAAATAAATCAACATCATTCAGGAGCTTGTTAGACATTTGTACGTGTGTGAATATTTAGTAGCAGTAGCAGTGGTTGCTAGCTTCCTTTATCCTTGTATTACCTTTACATTGGAAATTAGATGTAATAATTGAATTACATCCAAATTCAACATTTTTGACCATATGTTATGTATGTGATGTTCTGTATAACATACTTCAATATAGTAAGCACATTATCAGGAAGAACATTATGCTTGATATGTCTGTTCCAGTCTTAATGATGCTGTTTGGTCAGTTGATTCAGATGGAGGTCACCTAGTCCCTACATTATAAAATATATATTTTGCCCTTATATTTTACCCTTATGACCAACAATTTGGAGAAGTTTTATCATTCTGAAAATCCCCATTAGTATTTAATCTATTGTATTTAGCATCCATTGATGATACTGGATGAAATAATTATTTTATTATGGGGAGCACAATAGATTTTTTACTCTATTCATTTTATACATAAATTATCTGGAATTATACTGTAAAGAAAAGCCCTTATCAACTAGGGCTATTTGGTTATATTGAAAAAAATTACAAAGGAAAGACAAGATAATATCCAATTTCCCACTTTAATTACAGGCATACCTCATTTTTTTGTTCTTTGCTTTATTGCACTTTGCAGATAGTGCATTTTTTTTCACATTGAAGATTTGTAGCATCCCTGCCTTAAGCAAATCTATTGGCACAAATTTTTTCCAACAGCATTTGCTCACATTGCATGTCAGTATCACATTTTGGTAATTATTTTGTTCATTTTTTTTTTTTTTTTTTTTTTTTTTTTTTTTTTTAAGTATATGCTCAACCACAGTGTTGTGTGTTTTTTTTTTTAACTTTATTTATTTATTTATTTATGGCTGTGTTGGGTCTTCGTTTCTGTGCGAGGGCTTTCTCTAGTTGCAGCAAGTGGGGGCCACTCTTCATCGCGGTGCGCGGACCTCTCACTATCGCGGCCTCTCCTGTTGCGGAGCACAGGCTCCAGATGCGCAGGCTCAGCAGTTGTGGCTCACGGGCATAGTCGCTCCGCGGCATGTGGGATCTTCCCAGACCAGGGCTCGAACCCGTGTCCCCTGCATTGGCAGGCAGATTCTCAACCACTGCGCCACCAGGGAAGCCCCTTGTTCATTATTATTTATTTGTTATGGTGACCTGTGATCAGTGATCTTTGATGTTCCTATTGCAAAAAAATTGGGACTCACTGAAGGCTCGGAAAATGATTAGTACATTTTAGCAATAAAATATTTTAAAATTAAAGTATGTATTTTTTTTAGACATAATACTATTGTGCACTTAATAGACTACAGTAGAGTGTACATAACTTATATGCACTGGGGAACCAAAAAAAATTGTGTGACTCACTTTATTGTGATGGTCTGCAACTGAACCTGCAATGCTTAAGAGGTATGCCTATATATACATTCAGAGTGAGGAATTACTGTGCTAGCTACCTCCTAAATGAGATTTTTTTAAAGAATAAATGTACCTTCAAGTTTTGCCTATGCAATTGGCATAATCTTATAAATTTGTATGTGAGATCAATTAAGAATTTTTATGTTACGTTACAAATTTTGAATGCTTTTTTAAAGCTTCCCTATTTCAAATGAAAAGACATTTTTAAATAGATGAAATATGCTTGGGTTTTTGAACAGGTACTCTGTATACATGAAAAAATGAGCTTATATTGAACATACTCAACATTTGTACAATTATATAGCTAAGTAGCCCAGTCTAGATATAGATACATGATCAGTTGAGTTATGATGAGTCTATTAAAAACCTACAACCTCTATTTCAAAAACTATTTGCTTTGGTAGTTTCAACAGCTGAATGGATATGTTTGGTCACTGTTACATATAAATTTAAATAATCTATCAACCTTTGAAGGGCTAATATAGTTGAGTTATCTAGATGACCAAAATAATATAGATTTTGGGATGGTGTCAGTTTTCATCAATAAATAGATTATATCAATCTTTTGCTAATCAAAACAGCTGAAATATTAATAATTGGAATGTCTTTTATGCCAAAAACTTACTGTGGAGAGAAAGAATACCTTGAAATGGAAGAATATCTTGAACTGATAAACTATCAAAATGGCATACTCATTTAAAGCCTCATAGTATAATAGTTTAGACAATAAATATTTCATTTTATACAGCAATGAGTCCTTTATTCTGAAGGAATTGACACTCTTAGTTAAATAACTTAAAAAAAACAGACTTGGAAAAAGAGTGAAGGAGGCAATAATTCAAAACACCCATGACTGGATTTAGCATATTTTCTTGGAAAAGAAAGTGTCAGAAAAGCTTTGTTTAAATATATCAGTGCATTTACAGAAGAGGTCAAGATGGCAGAATAAGAGGACCTGGTGTTCACCTCTCCCCACAAGTACATGAAGAATACATCTACAAGCAGAACAATTCACACAGAGCACCTACTAAACACTAGCAGAGGACCTTGGACACTTAAAAGGACAAGAAAAGATCCCGTATAACCAGGTAGGATGAAAGAGAGAAAAGGAAGAAAAAGAAAAGAAGAAAGGGGATGGGACCCACTTCCTTGGGAGGGGAGCTGAAGGAGAGGACAGGTTACTGCACCTGGGGAAGCTCCTTCACAGGCAAGATCAGCTGAAATGGGGGGTGGGTGCTTCGGGGGCTATCAGAGGAAAGTGCAGCAGCCGGTCTGTGGCAGGCAGGGCAGAATGAGACTTGCACAGACAGTCTGTGCCACAGCCTTGCGTTCCACAGCCTGAGACAGGTGTCCGCCAGTGCTGGCAGGGGCTGAGTGCTGAAGAGTGGTGTTTGGAGAGCAGACCTGGGAAGAGGACTGCTGTTGGCTGTGTGGAGACAGACTGAGGGGACGGGAGTGAGGAGTTCAGCAGCTGGGAATGCTCCTGGAGGAAGTACAGACTGCCTTGGAAGCAAGGCGCCATTGTTGAGTGGTTCACAATGGGTGGGGCCACCATCACAGCCTCTCTCCCACACCAGCCCCTGCCTCTGCAGGCACTGGGAAGGATTCCCACCAGAGTGAGGGCACATGCCCCAGTCATTACTGACTTGTCTCCCTCATACCTGAGTGCACTCAACCCAGTTGGTCACTGCCTCCTTCTGGTACCTGCCTCCGCAGGCACTGGTGGGGGGTCTCCCACCAGAGCAAGCACATGCACCACAGTCATTGCCACTTTATCCTCCTCACTCCTGAAAGAGTGCACACACCCCCAGTCTGTCACTGCCTCCTGCCAGTCCCTGCTGCCACAAGCACTAGAGGGCAATCCCATCAGAGCGAGCACACATGTCTCAGTCATTGCCGCCTTATCTCTTTCTCACCTGAGCAAGCACATGCACCCCAGTTGGTCACTGCCTCTTGCCCCTCCCACCTAAGCAAGCAAGCATGCCCCAGTCAGTTGCTGCTTTCGCACCCTCTAACCTGGGTGGGGAGCAGACACCTGAGGGTGGCCCACACACAGAAGTGGGCCAAAATCAAAGCTGAGCCCCAGGGGCTGTGCAACTAAGGAAGAAGAACTGAAATCTCTCTGTGCAGCTGAAAAAGCCATGGATTAAATCTGACGGATTGGCTTGGTAATCACAGTGTATGCTGAACATTTGAATGGACAAAAATTGTTCACACTTTAGAAGGGTCTAGCTTTAGCAGCTGTGGGCTTTGTGGTCACGTACATGTGGGAGTTGGGCCAGGTGAGAGTCTGAGCTGTCCCTGAAGTGCCCATGGTGGGTCCAGAGACTTACCTAGAGGTCTTGGAGGGCCTCCTGGGGAGGCAGGGGTTGACTGTGGATCACCATGGGGGCAAGGACACTGATAGAATAGGCCCCAAGGAATTTTTTTGGTTTGTTTAGTTGTTGCTGTTGTTTTTATCTTTATTTTTTATTTTTTACATTTTTTAAAATATATTTTATATTTTTTATTTTTATTTTATTTTTTTATTTTGTTTTTTGTTTACATTTGCTTAGTTTTGGGGAGGAATTTTGCTTTTTTAATTTTTATTTGTTTTTTTAACTTATTTCTGTTTTGTTTTGTTTTTGTTTGTTAGTTTTTTGTTTTTTGATTTTTGCTTTTGTTTTCTTTGTTTTAGTTTTGTTTTTATTGTTTGTTTTGTTTTTTTGTTTTTGTTTGGTTGTTTTCTTGTTTTTTGGTTTTCTTTTTTTTTTATTTTTGTTTCCTTGGTTTTGTTTTTACTGTTTGTCTTGCTTTTGTTTGTATATTTGTTTCTTTTATTTCTTTTATTTATTTATTTATTTTTTTAAATTTTTGTCTGGTTTGGTTTTATTATTTGTCTTGGTTTTTGTTTGTTTTCTTTTCTTTTCTCTTTGTTTTACCTTTTGTTAGTTTTTTGTTTGGTTTGGTTGGTAGGTTTTTACTGTTTGTCTTGTTTTTTGTTTCTCTGTTAGCTTTCTTTTCTTTCTTTTTTTCTGGCTGAGTTGCGCAGCTTGCAGGACTTGGTCCCCTGGCCAAGGGTTGAACATGAGCCCCTGTGGTGCGAGCACTGAGTCCTGGCTGCTGGACCACCAGAGAATTCCCAGACCCAGAGAATATTAATTGGTGTAAGATTTCCCGTTTGTCCCCGTCTCAGTGTCAAGACCCAGCTCCACCAAACAGCCTGAAAGCTCCAGTGCTGGAATGCTTCAAGCCAAACAACCAGCCAGAGAGGAACACAGCCTCACCCATCAGCAGACAGGCTATATAAAGTTGTACTAAGCTCACAGACACCCCAAAATACACCAAAAGACATGGCCCTGCCGACCAAAAGGACAAGACCCAGGTCCATCCATCAGAGCACAGACACTAGTCCCTCCCACCAGGAAGACTATACAAGCCCCTGGGCCAACCCCACCACCAGGGGGCAGACACCACAAGCAAGAGGAACTATGACCCTGCAACCTGCAGAAAGGAGACCACAAACAGAGTAAGTTATGCAAAATGAGATGACACAGAAATACGCTGCAGATGAAGGAGCAAGGTTAAAACCTAAAAGACCAACTAAATGAAGAGGAGATAGACAATCTACCTGAAAAAGAATTTAGAGTAATGATAGAAACGATTATGCATGATTTTGGAAAAAGAATGGAGGCATGGATTGAGAAGATACAAGAATGTTTAATAAGGACCTAGAAGAACTAAAGAACTAACAAGCAGTGATGAACAATACAATAACTGAAATGAAAAATACACTAGAAGGAATCAATAGCAGAATAACTGAGGCAAAAGAACAGATAAACGAGCTGGAAAATAGAATGGTGGAAATCACTGCCACAGAACAGAATAAAAGAAAAAGAATGAAGATAAATGAGGACAGTCTCAGAGACCTCTTGGACAACAATAAATGCACCAACATTCGAATTATCAGGGTCCCAGAAGAAGAAGAGAAAGAGAAGGGGTCTGAGAAAATATCTGAAGACATTATAGTTGTGAACTTCCCTAACATGGGAAATGGAATAGTCACCCAAGTCCAGGAGGCGCAGATAGCACCATACAGGATAAACCCAAGGAGAAACATGCTGAGTCAGATATTAATCAAACTCACAAAAATTAAATACAAAGAAAAATATGAAAAGCAACAAGGGAAAAGCAAAAAATAATAAACAAGGGAATCCTCGTAAGGATATTAGCTGATTTTTCCCAGAAACTTTTCAGGCCAGAAGGGAGTAACATGATATATTTAAAATGAGGAAAGAGAAAAAAATACAACCAAGAATACTCTACCCAGCAAGGCTCATGTTCAGAATTCAATGGAGAAATCAAAAGTCTTACAGACAAGCAAAAGCAAAGAGAATTCAGCACCACCCGACCAGCTTTACAACAAATGCTAAAGGAACTTCTCTAGACAAGAAATGCAGAGAAAAAAAAGACCTACCAAAACAATTAAGAAAATGGTAATAGGAACAAACATATTGATAATTACCTTAAATATAAATGGATTAAATGCTCCAACCAAAAGGCACAGACTGGCTGGATGCATACAAAAACAAGACCTGTATATATGTTGTCTACAAGAGATCAACTTCAGACCTAGGAACACATACGGGATGAAAGTGAGGGGACAGAAAAAGATATTCCATTCAAAAGGAAATAAAAAGAAAGCTGGAGTAACAATATTTGTATCAGACATAATAGACTTTAAAATAAAGACTGTCATAAGAGACAAAGAAGTACACTACATAATGATCAAGGGATCAATCCAAGAAGAAAACATAACAATTGTAAATATATGTGCACCCAACATAGCAGCACCTTAATGTATAAGACAAATGCTAACAGCCATAAAAGGGGAAATCAACAGTGACACAATAATAGTGGGGGACATTAACACCCCACTTACACCAATGGATAGATCATCCAGACAGAAAATTAATAAGGAAATACAAGCCTTAAATGACACATTAGAACAGATAGACTTAATATTTAGGACATTCCATCCAAAAGCAGCAGAATACACTTTCTCCTCAAGTTCACATGGAACATTCTACAGGATAGATCACACCTTGGGTCACAAATCAAGCCTCGGTAAATTTAAGAAAACTGGAACCATGTCAAGCATCTTTTCTGACCACAAAACTATGAGATTAGAAATCAATTATAGGAAATAAGTGTAAAAAACACAAACACATGGAGGCTAAAGAATATGTTACCTAATAATCAATGGACCACTGAAGAAATCAAAGAGGAAATCAAAAAATACCTAGAGACAAATAACAACAAAATCATGATGATCCAAAACCTAAGGTACTCTGCAAAAGCAATTTTAAAGGGAAGTTTGTAGCAATACAATCTTATCTCAAGAACAAGAAAAATGTCAAAAAAATCACCTATCCTTACACTTAAAGCAACTAGAGAAAGAAGAAGAACAAGAACAAAAATACCCAAAGTCAGCAGAAGGAAAGAAATCATAATAATCAGAGCAAAAATAAATGAAAGAGAGATGAAGAAAACAATAACAAAGATCAATGAAACTAAAAGCTAGCTCTTTAAAAAGATAAACAAAATTGATAAACAATTAGCCAGACTCATTAAGAAAAAAAAGGAAAGGACTCAAATCAATAAAATTAGAAATGAAAACAGGAGAAATTACAACGGAACTCGCAGAAATGCAAAGCATCATAAGAGACTATTAGAAGCAACTGTATGCCAATAAAGTGGACAACCTAGACGAAGTGGACTAATTCTTAGAAATATATACAAACCTTGCAAGACTGAACCAGAAAGAAATAGAAAATATGAACAGACCAATCACAAGTACTGATTTAGAAAATGTGATTTAAAATCTTCCAACAAACATAAGTCCAGAACCAGATGGCTTCACAGGTGAATTCTTTCAAACATTTAGAGAAGAGTTAACACCTACCCTTCTGAAACTCTTCCAAAATTTGCAGAGGAAGGAATACTCCCAAGCACATTCTACAAGGCTCCCATTACCCTGATACCAAAACCGGACAAAGATATCACAAAAAAAAGAAAAAGAAAAAGAAAATTACTAATATCATGGATGAACATGGATGTAAAAATCCTCAACAAAATACTAGCAAACTGAATCCAACAACACATTAAAAGGATCATACACTATGATCAAATGGGATTTATCCCAGCACTGCAAGGATTTTTCAATATTCACAAAACAATGTGATACACCACATCAACAAACTGAAGAATATAAACCATATGATCATCTCAATATATGCAGAAAAGCTTCTGAGAAAATTCAACACCCATTTATGAGAAAAACTCTCCAGAAAGTAGGCATGGAGGGGACCTACCTCAACGTAATAAAGGCCATATATGACATACCCATAGCAAACATCAGTCTCAATGGTGAAAAACTGAAAGCATTTCCTCTAAGATCAGGAACAAGACAAGGATGTTCACTATAGCTGCTATTATTCAACACAGTTTTAGAAGTTCTAGCCATGCAATTAGAGAAGAAAAAGAAATAAAATGAATCCAAACTGGAAAAGAATAAGTAAAACTGTCACTGCAGATGACATGATACTATATATAGAAAACCCTAAAGTAACTACCAGAAAACTACTAGAGCTCATCAATGAATTTGGTAAAGTTGCAGGATACAAAATTAATACAGAGAAATCTCTTCCATTCCTATACACTAACAACAAAATATCAGAAAGAGAAATCAAGGAAACAATCCTATTTACCATCACATCAAAAACAATAAAATACCTAGGAATAACCTACCTGAGGATTCAACAGACCTATACTTAGAAAACTATAAGATATGGATGAAAGAATTCAAAGATGACACAAACAGATGGAGAGATATACCATGTTTTTGGATTGGAAGAATCAATATTGTGAAAATAACTATACTACCCAAAGCAATCTACAGATTCAATGCAATCCCTATCAAATTACCAATGACATTTTTTCACAGAATTAGAACAAAAAATTTTACAATTTGTATGGAAACACAAAAGACCACGAATAGCCAAAGCAATCTTGAGAAAGAAAAATGGAGCTCGAAGAATCATGCTCCCTGACTTCAGACTATACTACAAAGCTACAGTAATCAAGACAACATGGTACTGGCACAAAAACAGAATTATAGATCAGTGGAACAAGATTGAAAGCCCTGAGATAAACCCACACACTTATGGTCAATTAATCTATGGCAAAGGATGCAAGAATACACAATGCAGTAAAGACAGTCTCCTCAATAAGTGATGCTGGGAAAACTGGACAGCTACATGTAAAAGAATGAAATTAGAACACACTCTAACACCATACACCTAATTAAACTTAAAAGTTTGCACAACAAAAGACAATGAACTAATTGAAAAGACAATCCTCAGAATGGGAGAAAATATTTGCAGACGAAGCAATTGATAAGGGATTAATCTCCAAAATATACAAACAGCTCATGCAGCTCAATATCAAAAAAACAAACAACTCAGTCAATTAATGGGTGGAAGTTCTAAATAGACATTTCTCCAAAGAAGACATACAGATGGTTCAAAAGCACATAAAAAGATGCTCAACATCACTAATTATTAGAAAAATGCAAATCAAAACTACAATGAGGTATCACCTCACACTGGTCAGGATGGCCATCATCAGAAAATCTACAAACAATAAATGCTAATGAGGATGTGGAGAAAAAGGAACCCTCCTGCACTGTTGGTGGGAATGTAAACTGGTGCAGCCACTATGGAGAACAGTATGGAGGTTCCTTAAAAACTGAAAATAGAGCTAACATATGGTCCTGCAATCTCACTCCTGGGCATATATCCAGAGAAAACCATAATTTGAAAAGATACATGCACCCAAATGTTTATTGTAACACTACAATAACCAGGACATGGAAGTAACATAAATGTCCATCAACAGAGGAATGGATAAAGAAGGAGTGGTGCATATCTACAATGGAAGAATACTCAGCCATATAAATGGGCTAAATAATGCCTTTTGCAGCAACATCGATGGACCCAGAGATTGTCATATTGAGTGAAGTAAGTCAGACAAAAACAAATATTATATGATATCATTTATATGTGGGATCTAAAAAAAAGGCTACAAGTGAACTTATCTCTAAAACAGAAATAGAGTTACAGATTAAAATATAAATTTATGGTTACCAGGGGGTAAGAGGGAGAGGGAAAAATTGGAAGATTAGGATTGACAAAAACACAAAGTAGATAACTAATAAGAAACTACTGTATAGCACAGGGAACTCTACTTAATACTCCATAATGGCCTATATGGGCAAAGAATCTAAAAAAGAGTGGATATATGCATATTTATAACAGATTCACTTTGCTGTACACCTGAAACCAACACAACATTGTAAATCAACTATATCTCAATAAAAATTTAAAAAAAAATAAAATAGATAATTAACAAGGACCTACTGTATAGCATAGAGAACTCTGCTCAATATTCTGTAATAACGTAAATGGGAAAATAATTTGAAAAAGCATAAACACCTGTATATGTATAACTGAATCACTTTGCTGTACACCTGAAACTAACACAACATTGTAAATCAACTATACTCTTGTATAAAATAAAAATTAAAAAAAAACATAAATAAATATATCAGTACATTTATATATCTACAAGCAAAATACTGAAGAAAATTATGGCCATATATATATATATATAATTAAACTATACATATATAGCTTAGTTGATGATTTGTGGAGTAGTGGTATGGCAAAACCAGTGAAAATATCCACAATTTTCTGAGCTTCAATTTTGCTTTTTCTTTAATAGTGTTTCACTCTCTCGAATGTTGACAACTGAAATCATTTAGGTGATGATTAAAGCGTAAATTTCACCATTGAGCCATCTATAATTTCAATCTACCCCAAGGATTCAAAAGTAGATACAAGAATTGTGCTCATTGTCATCCCCTTGATACCAGATGGAACTGTTCAAAACTATAAATGTAAAAGTCATTCCCACTTTACTAACTGTTACTAATGTCTTTATATCACAAAGGTATGTCCCAAGGCTTTCATGAATCTCTAAATTTGTAAATAATCCAATAGTACTTAACTTCCTCCTTGTATTAGAGATTTTAAGGAATTAATTCACATTTTTGTGCTGGCTGACCTGTCCAAAATATTCAGGATAAGCCCGCAGGCTGGAGACATAGAGAAGAGTTGCAGTTGGAGTGCAAATGTGATCTGTTAGTATTAAAATTCCTTCTTCCTCTGAAGAGATTAGAATTTTTCTGTTAATGCCAGGCCTACTCACATTATGGAATGTAATCTGCCTTACACAAAGTCCACTGATTTAAATGTTAATATTATCTAAAAAATACTTTCATAGAAACATCCAGAATAATATTTAATGACAAATCTGGGTTTCATGGCCTAGACCAGTTGACACATAAAATTTACCATTACACCCCATATAATTGAATTTGCATTCAATATTTTAATTTTTTTAATTTTAAATTTTTAAAATTAACCCATAAGACCTTCAATGATTTAGCTTAACTGAAACATCAGTTTTATCCTTCCATTGGAATTATCATGTGTATTAGTTTTTTATGCTGAGTAGCAAATTTGCAAAAATTTAGTAGCTTAAAACAATACAACATGACATGTACCAAAATGTTCATTGCAGCTCTATTTACAATAGCCAGGACATGGAAGCAACCTAAGTGTCCATCAACAGATGAATAGATAAAGAAGATGTGGCACATATATACAATGGAATATTACTCAGCCATAAAAAGAAATGAAATGGAGTTATTTGTAGTGAGGTGGATGGAGTTAGAGTCTGTCATACAGAGTGAAGTAAGTCACAAAGAGAAAAACAAATACCATATGCTAACACATATATATGGAATCTAAGAGAAAAAAAAAAAGTCATGAAGAAACTAGGGGTAAGACAGGAATAAAGACACAGACCTACTAGAGAATGGACTTGAGGAAATGGAAAGGGGGAAGGGTAAGCTGTGACAAAGTGAGTGGCATAGACATATATACACTACCAAATGTAAAATAGATAGCTAGTGGGAAGCAGCCGCATAGCACAGGGAGATCAGCTAGGTGGTTTGTGACCACCTAGAGGGGTGGGATAGGGAGGGTGGGAGGCAGGGAGACACAAGAGGGAAGAGATATGGGAACATATGAATATGTATAACTGATTCACTTTGTTATAAAGCAGAAACTAGCACAGCATTGTAAAGCAATTATACTCCAATAAAGATGTTTAAAAAAAAATGCAACATACTCTGACAGTACCTGTGGGCCAGCAGACTGAGCACAGATTATCTGGGTTTTCTACTCATGGTCTTTCAAGTATTTCAATCAAGGTGTTAACTTGGCTGCATTCTCATCTGGAGACTTGACTTGGGAAAATTTTTCTTCCAAATTTATTTAGCTATTGGCAGTATTTATTTCATTTTGGCTATATAATGGTGGACCACACCATTTTTTTTTGGTTATCATTTGGAAGGTGAGCATCAGGCCCTAGAGGCTGTCCACAGTTCCTAGAGGCCACACACAATTCCTTGCCATGTAGGCTTCCTCAAAATAGCTGCTCCATTTACCAAGCCAGAAGAGAGAATTTGTAGCTGTAGTTGGCTAAGACAGTTTTCTATAAGGTAACATAGTTATGGAGATGAAATTCCATTACCTTATCCATATAATGTAACTCAATCAAGGAATAATATCCTATCACTTTTGTCATACTCTATTGGTTAGAAACAAGTCACAAGTACCAGGGTTTGTCTAGCAACCCCCTACCCCCCGTGTATTAATAACAAGTGATGAATAATTATGGATGCTAGATGTGGATACTGAAGGTTAGCGAGGCCCACTCAATAGTTAATTTCTTCATTCAATTTTCATAATACTAACAATTCAAATTTGAACCTCAGCAACATTTCAAATGATTATATATTATAATCTCTCACTCATGGTCAGATTATTTCATAAATGCTAAATCTGTGATTGCTAAGGATGCAATATATTTTAATCCAAGGAACAGAAACTCAAATATCTAAAAAAATCAGGTAATATAAATGAGTGAAAGCTGATTAAGGACTTTGACAACCCAGAAAAATGTACTATTGAAGGCGTAGCCACTATGTAACAGAGCAGATTGTTGCTATATGGGGAATAGAAGCCCACCATTAACAGTTTTTCATTTTTTAAAAGACAAGCTGGAAAGTCAGATTTAATATTAAACTCCAGATATTTTAAATGTTACAATTGTTTCAAAAATCTTTCAATAGTGCTAGTCAACGAAAA
Source organism: Balaenoptera musculus (assembly GCF_009873245.2). Taxonomy (NCBI): domain Eukaryota; kingdom Metazoa; phylum Chordata; class Mammalia; order Artiodactyla; family Balaenopteridae; genus Balaenoptera; species Balaenoptera musculus. The sequence continues at coordinate 74,593,645 of NC_045806.1, read as the reverse complement.
CACATATCTGGCTTGGATTTTGCCCAATGGCTTATTACCTGTTTTAAAATCCTCTGCAATAAAAACTATGTCTAAGTATGAATCTCACTAAGATTTTGAAATGAAAATATTTTAAAAAAACCTTGAATGTGCAAAAGAATAATTGTGAGTGGCAGAGGGCAGAAATTTCAGTTTTATAATTTGCAGTGTTACATTACAAAACATTTTTAAACCCCCATTCTCTACTCTCTTTTATTTTGGCAAAACTTTGTTCCTGTTGTTAAAATATTATCCTGAGTATTATTTAATTCTCCTAAGGGATCACAAACTAAGTTGGCAAAATGTAGATATTGGATGTTGATTACTAGATTATCTTAGGCATTGATATTGTTTCAAAGATTTTATTTTGCACATTAATCCATAAAATTTATTAAATAATGTACTTTACTCCTTGTAGACAACAGAAAACCCAAGACAGGATAAAGAAGAAAAACAGCAACATAGATAGCACAAATTATTCAAAATAATTATGCTGATATTTACTTATTTAATACAGTTATTTGAATATAAGTGTATTAGATTATATAGAAATTCATTAAACTTCAGTTCAAATAATGAAACCATATATTGGAAATTTGGAGGGAACTGGAGGCCACTAATTTAATCTCACCCATTTTATCCCTATTCTACAGAATTTGAAAATAGATGACCTCAGTCTTAAGAAGTGTACAAAGTACTAGCCTAAAAATGAACTACCTAATTGCTATGGTTACATATTTGAGCATTTTGTTCAAAAGAAAAAAAAATAGCTTATTGCATCATCAGGACAAAAAAATAATTAAAACAATACACAGAGCAGTTATCTAAGTATAGTATGAGAAAATATAAATAAGTATTGGTAGTGCAAGCAATCACACCATGCTTGCTAATACCAAAATTGACTATACCATCACAGAAAATGTACCTTAAGAAAATATTTTAAAGGTTTAAATTCAAAAGCACAGTAGTGCTTAAATTCAAAATGTGGTTAAATTCAAAAGTGGTTAAATTCAAAAGCACATAATAGTGAAGAAGAGTAATAACTTCATACTTAAATTAGACATTTTTTACAAGATAATTTTTGAATATTATATAATGTAATCACAACACTGAGGTTATTAAAAAGGAAAAATGAAAACGTTTTTCTAAATGCAGTTAATCTAAAGAGTGATACAAATTCAATAATAATAAAGCAATTAATGTTAATTCTGTGGCCATTAAAATATCCAAATACAAATTTACTAGGAGTAAAATGGTTAATGGATAAATAAGCAGAAATACATTCTCTAAAATTTGTCAGCAGCTAAAGTATGCTTAGCATTTTCCTTTTCATTTTATTGTGGGAATTCTAATTTCCTGGAGATTTTGAGAGTGAACTTTGTTCATTTCCCCTAATTAAAAAAAAAGTACCAAACTGTCTTTAGTCTAATTATTGGATTTAATGCTGAGAAAGATCACAACTTCTTAAAAACCCAAAATATTTCAGCATTTGCATGTAAATTTTAATTAAACTGTATGAATAGATAATGTATTTTTTGAAACTGTGTACACATAAAAGGTATATTATGAATTTTGATAGTACCTTCCTCCACCTAGAGATACCAGGGCAGTTAGAGGGCACCATTAGTAGAACCCTCCATAAAAATTAGTATTGACTGTATGCTAACACATATATATGGAATCTAAGAAAAAAAAAAAGGTCATGAAGAAACTAGGGGCAAGACGGGAATAAAGACACAGACCTACTAGAGAATGGACTTGAGGATATGGGGAGGGGGAAGGGTAAGCTGTGACAAAGTGAGAGAGTGGCATGGACATATATACACTACCAAACGTAAAATAGATAGCTAGTGGGAAGCAGCCGCATAGCACAGGGAGATCAGCTCGGTGTTTTGTGACCGCCTACAGGGGTGGGATAGGGAGGGTGGGAGGGAGACGCAAGAGGGAAGAGATATGGGAACATATGTATATGTATAACTGATTCACCTTGTTATAAAGCAGAAACTAACACACCATTGTAAAGCAATTATACTCCAATAAAGATGTTAAAAAAAATAAAATGTAAAGTATTTGTAGCTGGAAAAAAAAATTAGTATTGACAGGAAAACCTCCTTATCCCAGGGGGCCTGGGACTCCCTTCTCTCCCTGAGATACATCCAGTAGCCAGTCTGGGGAAACTCTTTCTGTCCCTTTAGGCACCAACAGCAAGGATAAGTGGGACCCCTGATGACATCAGATAAACTGAGCAGAACAGAGAAACACTGCAAAGATTATGAAAATTAAACTGTTTTTGGAAGCACAGCCCAGAAAAGTCATCCAGGACTCACATGATAAACATAATAGAGTAAAGACCTGCTAAAATTAAAATTTTAAATAGAGCCCAGAATTTCCTTACATAGTAGATAAAATATCCAGGATATAGTAAAAAATTGCTGATTACACCAAAAGCCAAGAAAATTACAACTTGAACAAGAAAAGACAACTAACTGATGCCTGCTTTGAGATGAATCACGTGTTGGTGAGAATGTAAATTGGTACGGCTACTATGGAAAACAGTATTGAGGTTCCTCAAAAAACTAAAAATGCAACTACCATATAATCCATCAATCCTATTTCTGGATATATATCCAAAGGAATTGAAATCTGGATCTCGAAGAGGTATCTAGACTCCCTTGTTCTTTGCAGTATTACTCACAGTAGCCAAGATATTGAAGCAACCTCAATGTCCATTGACTGATAAAAGGATACAGAAAACATGATATGTACATACAACAGGATTTTTTCAGCCTTAACAAAGGAAGCAAATCCTGCCTGTGTGAAAATATGGCCAACCTGCAGGACATTATGTTAAGTTAAATAAGCCAGACAATGAAGGACAGATACTGCATAATACCATTTATATGAATAATCTTAAGTAGTCAAACTCATAGAAGCAGAGAGTAAAATGGTAGTTGACAGAGGCTGTGGGGAGGGGGAAACAGGGTGATATTAGTCAAAAGGTACAAAGTTTCATTTACATGAGATGGATAAGTCCTGGAGATGTAGTGTACAACATACTGCCTATAGTTAACTATACTGTATTGTACACTTAAAATTTTGCTAAGAGAGTAAATCTTATATTAAGTGTTATCATCACCATCCTCATCATCATCATAAAGAAGGTGGGAGGAAATTTTTGCAGGTAACGGGTATGTTTATCGCATAGATTGTGGTGATTGTTTCATGGGTGTATACTCATCTCCAAACTTATCAAGTTCTATACATTAAGTATGTACAACTTACTGTATGTCAATCAAACTTCAATAAAGTGATTTTAAAAATTCTCCATGTCCAGATGATTTCACTGGAGATTTCTACCAAACATATAAAGAATTAACATCAATTTTACACAATCTCTCCCAGAAAGTAAAAGTGAAGGGGAACAATTTATAGCTGATTTTATGAGGCCAGTATTATCTTGACACCAAAACCAGAGAAACACAGTACAAAAAAGAAAACCACAGACCAATATCTCTCATGAACTTAGAGCCAAAAATCCTAAAAAAATATGAGCAAGCCTGATTCAAAAATATATAAAAAGTGATACACTCTAATACCAAGTGGGAGTTATTCCAGGTGTGCATAGCTGTTTTACCATTTGAAAATCAATATAGTACACCATATCAATAAATTACAGAAAAAAATCATATGATTTTATCAACTGACAAAGAAGAAAGCATTTGACAAAATCTATTTATCACCTGTTGAGATAAATACTCTTGGCTAATAGGAAATAGAGAAAACTTTACTCAATTTAATAAAGACCTCTACAAAAAACCTACAGCTAACATCATAATTAAAGTAGGTTCATTGAAAAATATCTGTGAAATTGATTAACTCTATGAAGATTGACAAAAATAAGAGATAAGATACCAATAAACATTATCAGGAAGAAATGATGCAATATTTTTCCTCTAAGATGGCAAACAAGGTACAGAAGACTGCTCTTAGCATTCTCTTTAACACAATACTGGAAATTCTAGCCAGAATAATAAGGCAGAAAAATAAGTAAAAGGCAAACAGTTTGGTAAGCAAAAAGGAAAATGTCTATATTTGCATATGACATGATGGTCAATGTAGAAAATCCCAAGTAATGTACAGAAATCTCCTAGTTTATGAAAGTTTACCAAGACTATTAAGAAACTTTACCAAGACTGCAGGATCAACATGAAAGCACAAAAAGCAATTGTATTCATAAATATGAACAATGAGAATATAGAAACAAAATTTTTAAATAAAATAGCATTTATAAAGTTAGGTGTACAACTAAAAAATACCTACACAGGATCTGTATGTTGAAAACTATCATATGGTAATAAAAGATTTCCAAGAATATCTAAATAAATAGATAGACATACCATGTTCATGCAGTGAAAGACTCAACATAGTGAATATGACAGTTCTCCACAAATTCATGCAGGTTCAATGCAATTTCCATAAAATTCCAACAAAGTTTTGTTTTCTTTTGTTTCCCTTCAGAGTCCAGGGGTTAGTGCAGTAAACTAAATAGGAAAATTACAAAAATGTATAATGTATGTTACAATTGGAGATACAAACTGTGCTATGGAAACATATAATAGGTTTTGGTGAGGATTCTAAAAATAACTTCCAAGAAGTGATGTCCAAAATGAGATCTTGGAAATAAGTGAAATTTAGCCATGCAAAGTAAACAGGAGCTAGAATAAAGAGTTAGATAATCCCCTAATAAAAACTATCTAATGACCTACATCTTAGAATAAAATCTAAAGTTTCTACCATGTCTTTTAAGGTCCTACATAGTTTGAGTCACTCCTACTTCTCTCATCTTATCTCAGATATTTCCTCATTTATTCCTCTCTAGATATACTGTCTTCAGTATGCAACTGTACAACAAGCACAGTTCTACTTCAGGGCCTTGACGTTTCCTGTTTGCTCTGCCTATAACATTCTTTCTCAGACATTTGCATGTTTACTCCTTTACCTCACTCAAGTCTCATAAGTTCTCTTACTAAAGTAAACTTTTGTTATTAAATACTCAAAAGTAGCAATACCTTTATTTCCTTATCCTGTTGGTTGCTTATCTTCTATTCTTATATGTATTCTCATTTACTTTTGTCATAGGTAATATAAATTAATTTATTTAATTACTGCTCTCCCCACTCCCAGCTATAAACTCTAAAAGAACAGAGATTTTTTGTTAACAGCTGTGTCCTCAACACCAGAAAAGTGCCTGGAACATAATAAACAAGTTAATGAATGGAATAAAGAAGTTAATTAGTGGAATAAACAAGTTAATGAATAAACACAGAATGAACAAGTTAATGAATGGCACAGAATATACACAAAATAAGCAAGTTAATGAATAAGAATAAAAACTATTTTGATGTTCCTGGTACAAATTTCTATCATTGTATTTGTCACATTGCAATATACTTGTGCTTGCATATATAGTCGGCCCTCCATAACCAAGGTTCCACAACTGTGGTTTCAACCAACCATGGATGGATCATCAGAGAGTCAACTGTACTTTACCATTTTACATAAGGGACTTGAGCCTCCAAAGATTTTGGTCCTGGAACCAATCCCTGTGGGAGACTGAGGGATGACTGCATACATATATGCCTTACAGTAAATTGTGAATTCTTTAAGGGTAGCTACCCTGTCTTATATATTTTTTGTCCCCTGCTTATGTCTTAACACAAAGCTTGGCACATGAATGTTCAAATATATAAAAATGTTCAAATATATGAGCAAAATTAAAGGTTCTTACAGTGAATATTCGTAAGTCCAGCATCAAGAGATTATCATTAACATTTTATTAAAATTTTCTCATCATGTATCTTTCCATCTATCTCAGCTTATCTTATTTTTTGAAAAATTTCAAAATAAATTGCAGGTATCAATATACTTCTTAAATACTTCTACATGTATATCCTTATGTAGGTTAAAATATTTATTTATGGTTCTTTAAATTGTTATCTAAAATTTATATACTATAAAATGCACAAATTTTAAATGACATTTGCTGAGCTTTAACAAATGCATATACCAATGTAATCTAGATATTATAATCACCCCAGAAATTTCCCTAATTCCCTTCCCTAGTCAATATTGCCCATACTCTCACAGAGGCAACAACTGTTTGATTTTTTTTAAATATATTACTGTAGCCTGTTTGAGAAGCTCATATAGATGCCATCATACAGTTTATACTATTTTGTGTAAGGCTTCTTTCACGTGGAATAATATTATGCCTAAAATTAATTTTAAAATATTCAGAAATGGTCGTGCATTCAGGCATCTGACAGAGGGAAATGAATTATTTCTTTGGGGTTACTAAACTTTATAGCAGACTACCAAAATAATCTGACTAGTAAATTTCCACGGAAAATAAGTAGATTTCAAAAGTCACTAAAGTCACACACAGATAACAGGATACCATGAGGAAGAACCAACAAAAGTCAAATGCAGTAGAGAAAAATCAACAGAAGCATCATATGTTAAAATGATCAGACACAAACATAAACTAGTGACTTTTATTGTACTTAAATTATTCAAAAACAAGTTAGAAAATATATGTGGGATACAAGAAATAGTAAAAAAGGAGCAGACCTATTTTAAGGTGACATCATCAAGATGGAGGACTAGGAGGTCCCAACGTTCATCTCCCCTACAAAAACAATAAATAAGCAAATACAAACTGATAAAAATAGCTCAGAGAAAGCTCTGGACTATAATGAAGAAGCAGCAAAAACCCAGTGAAGCTCAAAAACTGCATAGAAAACAAGTGTTGGTGATGTGGAGAAAAGGGAACCTATACACTGTTGGTGGGAATGTCAACTGGTACAGCCATTATGAAAAACCGTATGGCAGTTCCTTAAAAATTAAAAATAGAACTACCATATATTCAGCAATCCCACTCTTGGGTATATATCTGAAAGAATTTAAATCAGTATCTCCAACAGATATAGTCACATCCATGTTCATTGCAACATTATTCACAATAGTCAAGACATGGAAATTACCTAAATGTCCTTTGATGGATGAATGGAGAAAGGAAATGTGATACATATACAATGAAATATTATTCAACCATAATAAAGAAGGAAATATTGCCTATACAACAGCATGGATGAAAGTAGAGGGCATTATGCTAAGTAAAATAAACCAGACAGGGAATGACAAGTACTCTAAGGTATCACTTATATTTGGAATCTACCAAAAAAAAAAAAAATCGAAAGACTGATTTCAATAAACAGAGAATAGAATGGTGGTTGCAAGTGGGGAAATGGGGAAATGGGGTAATATTGGTCAAAGGGTACAGATTTTCAGTTATAAGAAGTATAATGTCTGAGGATCTAATGTGCAGCATGGCAACTATGGTTAACAATATGGTATTGTATACTTGAAAGTTGCTGAGAGTAGATCTTAAGCATACTCACCACACACAAAAAAATGAGTCAACTATGTGAGGTGAGGGATGTGCTAATTACAACGATCTTGGTAATCATTCCACAATGTACATATATATCAAAACATCACATTGTACACTTAAAATGTGTAAAATGATATGTCATTTTTCTCAATAAAGTTAAAAATAAATAAATAATGAGACAATTTGAACAAATTTGAAAGAGAAAAGAACAAATGGAAAATACTTATGATTGAATTTCAAAATAGAATGGAAAAAGTCTTTCTTGTAATTGGGAAATTGTTAATTCAGATCAAAATCATTTTTTGAGGTCAACTAAGTATGTTTAACGAAATTTATTATAAAACATACTCAGAGGTAACATAGAGTTTACAAATAGTGAGATATTATTGGGACAAAATCCAGGAGGAGATAGTAACCATGGTGTTAAATCTAGTCTTCAAAGTTACTTTTTGTTCTGAAGATATTGTATAATCTTGAAAAAACAGCTGCTAATTTGAATTATGCTTTTGGTGACCTTACAAGACTAGGGAAATCAATAAAAACCTAGGGTTCACAAGAGTATTGGACTCTAAAACAACCTTACATTTCATGCAGCTACCCTTAAGGGCCATAAATCAGTGGTAAGTGGGAGCTGAAAGTCAATAATTCCTCATAAAATTTTGTAGTCCATCTTCACATCATCAGGATGCTCTGGATCAGTAGCACTGCCAGTATTGTGGGAGAAGCAAATGAAAATTATCTCTGGTGGAAAATACAATCATCCTAAAACTCAAATGATTTCTATAAATATACTTTAAAAAATACAAGTTCTTGCCTAAAATCAAACAAAACCAGACACACAAGCAGGGCACTTAAAAAAAAAAAAGACAGGAAGTCTATATCATTTGAGGGGACCATTGCATAATAGAAATGTGGTACTTCTTGTTCAAAAATTATTAAGAATTTTGAAATGGCAACGGCAGAACATTAGACCAAGTGTGGGGCTCTTAAACAACTATATGGGCTTCACACCTGTGAAGCTGATCATATCTATAAGTAATAGATAAACACCCATAAAATTTGAGGTACCAGAATAGTGAAACACAGATTATAAAATTATTCTACATGCCAAGTTTAAATAAATATAAGCCAATATTTAAAATTGTGACAGTGACCTGGAAACTACAAAAGGTGTCATAAAAATATCTGAAGAGGACCATATAAGAATTTGGTAATTGAACACTAGAGTGACCAAAATTAATGATCAGGTTTAACAGAGAATTATACAAAGCTGTGGAGAGAATTGTTGACATAGAACATAGATCAGAAAAATTACTAAAAATGTAGAATTAAGAGAAGAAAAAATAGAAAATACAGATAAAAGGGCAATATCCATAGAGCAAAGAGTGAGAAGGTCTATTTTATATTTAATTGGAGTTCCAGAAGAATGGCAGAAGAAAATGGAATACAGAAAATAATTAGAGAGTAAAAGCTAAAATATCCCAGAACACAATATATTTTTTCAAGAAGCCTAATGAATCCCAGAAAGGATAAATAGAGATAAATTTATACCCTTCTGGTTAATAATGGTGCATAAAAACTACCCCCAAATTTAGTAATTTCATACATTTACCGAGTGAATTCAAAGGATGTCATATACATAATGTACATAAACTAGTACCTGACATGTAGTTAACCCTCAAAAAAGTATTAGCTCTGTAATATATTTCACACATGTTTTTGACTTGGTTGTGAAGTCATGGCAAATAATTGTCAATCCCCCTTTGTGGGCAGTTTGCTAAACTCCCATCCCAATTACATCCTTTATTAAGTTCTAACTCTCTAGGTCCATTATTTACACATCTCAACTCCTTCTCTTATTGGGGTCCCATTTTTGGAGGCTACTAAGCATACACCTCAACCACCCTCCTTTGCTCTCAATCTCCAGGACCAGGTATTAGACAAGTAGGGACAGCACCTGTGCCCTAAAGCTCTCAGAAATATTCAAATTAGCCAATCCACTGGGAGCCTGAGAAACCTAAGTAAACCCCATCCTGCTTGCCATATATAAGCCGTTCCCTACAGCTCTAGCTTCACACTACCCTGTCCCCAGGTACCTGCCTGTGTGGCAATGAATGACAGACTTATTTCATTTGAAGTAGCATAAGTAACAAAGAATTTTGTCTTTAATCTGTAAAGAGTGTGTGTTGTATCCCACCATCAAAATAATATTTAAATCTAAAACCTCTTATTGACATTATTTATTTACTAGACCCATACACATAAATTATACTAAATGGTGTTCGAGTGGCCTAAATATCAAGAAGGTATTTTATTTGAAAAGATTATCTTGGGATCCATTTATGTCTAGAAAATAAAATATTACATATCTAATTAGTAGATATCATGTTTAGTGAAGTCATCCTTAAATTCTATTCAGATTAGTAACTCTCTTGAGGTAGCACAAGAAATGTATGCAATTCAGAGAAAACTGAGGCAACGTATCAAATGGGAGAATATTTGTGTGAACTTAAAATCTTTTTTTAGTTATTACTAAGTTGATGTTCTGAGCATGACAGGTTATAAAAGTCAAATAGTATAAGCTTAAAAACAGGGATTTGCAAAGGCAGTGTACACATTATATCTTGATATTATGTCCCTGTCATCACTTTGTGTTGATGTTGGCATTGATTTTTTCTGTAATTTTAGGGCAAATTAAAGTTCATTTTGGTTTTAATATGTCCTTTCACCTTTCTATATTATTTTCCTATCCTTATTCACTGTAGAAAAAAATTTGGCTTTTAATTAAAAAAAAAAAAAGATTTGCCAAATCTAAAAGTAATTTGGAATCACCACTAACTTTTCCTCAGATTTAAAAGGCACAGGGCTTCCCTGGTGGCGCAGTGGTTGAGAATCTGCCTGCTAATGCAGGGGACACGGGTTCGAGCCCTGGTCTGGGAAGATCCCACATGCCGCGGAGCAACTGGGCCCGTGAGCCACGATTACTGAGCCTGCGCGTCTGGAGCCTGTGCTCCGCAACAAGAGAGGCCCGCGCAACCGCAATGAAGAGTGGCCCCCGATTGCCACAACTAGAGAAAGCCCTCGCACAGAAACGAAGACCCAACACAGCCATAAATAAATAAAAATAAATAAATTTAAAAGGCATGAAAGTCAGAAAAATTAAAGTACATGTATGGATAGTTCTTATAATAGGAAATTGAAATTCACTAATAACCAAATTCAGGTAATACAGTACTCATTAAAAGAAGAATACTAAAATGAGGTCATGGTTCCAATAATCCAGTGTACTTGAGAATCTTCAGAATTTACAATCCTTTATGCAGAATATAATTTAGGTGGCCTTATTTCATTTAAAATCAATTATATTTAAACTTTCAAGAAAGCGTTAATTGTATCTCTTTCTTAATAATAATGGATGAGCTATGTTAGTCTTCTGTCTCATCTTAAGAGATTATGGCACACGTCATTCAAGGTGATCTCAGCACTTCTTTTAATTATAAGATTGAAATAGCTCAAATGCATAATTAAATCATATCAAACTGAACTATTTTCCTTTTGGCTCAGCAAGTGCACTACTTTGTTTGTATAAGTTTATCATCCTTTCTTTTAACAAGGAAAATTTTGAAAAATTGTGTACAAACCAAGCTAGTTTGTATTTATTTGAAATTGCTTTAAAGAACTCAATTGTGATGGCTGTGCTATGATATTGAAAGATGTTTTGACAAAAAATAGAGGATTTGGCTTGCATTTTTCGTTATATACTTGAAATTCTGATTTTACTTAAAGTGGTATGGATATGATTTCTTGAATATATAGCTCCCATTACGCTCTTTTTTATAATATACCAATGAATTATTAATGAGGATGCAGCTGCATCTGTATCCTTAAGGTGTAAAAAAGCATATGGCTAATGTATTTATTCTCCCAAAGGGAGGATCATTGCTTCAACAACGAATTTTTGAAAGAAAATACAGAAATCTTCCCAGAAATATCACTATTTGGCATCAGATTTACTAAAACTGCTCTGTACACTTTACCAGTAATAACATACCAGCTTTGTGGAGTCAGAACTTTATATAATTTGGGGATCCCTAAGAAAAGATTATAGCATTACTAAAACAAAATTAAGTACAAGGTCTTTAAACAGCCTATTCAAGTGAGGGGTTCTGAAACTCAAGCTTTATTAATTTCACAGTAAATCTGCTTTTCTATGTTACTTTATAATAGAATCAAATTTTCTTAGTATTTGAAAAGCAAATGTGATTCTAATCTTTGGTGTTTATAGATTGAAATGTTTTATTTAAAATAGTAACAATAAAGGAATCAAATAAACCAGATGAAAAACTAGAAGAGTATATGATGTGAAGAGGAGTGAGGAAGGGTCCTAAATGCCTCCATCAATTACTCTATACTTCCTTTTTCCTTAACTTCACACCAGGGGTTGATAACTACCAGCTCAATGTAGTTCCCTGGTCCTTGCTCCAAATTCCACGTTTTCCCTGCTTTGATTCATGCTAAATACTCCCCTCTTCATATTGGTGAGATCTTAGCTTTCTGGAGTGAATTCACCATACTCTTACGTGGCAGACCTACATAAACTTATATTTTTAAGTTTTAGATACTAAAACAATTGGATTTGGCTCAGAATAGTTGATGATTTTGATTTGGTTTTGAAAACTAAAGTGTGGCATACAGAAATTTTAAAATTATATTTCTAACAAAAATAATCAAGTACTACAATGATTCCTGAATAAAAATGACAATTTAGGTTTACACTTTGGTATCAATAATGAAAAGCCAAATTTATTTTTGGATTAAATTCTAGCAACTTCACGATTGCATTCAAGCAGCTAAAATTAGCTAGAGGACAACAAATATCAGTTCTAAAGTATCTCACATTCAATTTATAGCTTAATGCTGATTTTCTGTTTGCCCCCTCTTCCAGGCCTATTCTTCACATTTCTGATTTGACTCTGTGTCTTGAAAGGCAGACACATGGGAAAGTTTTATGCTAGGTGGTTGCTGTTTGATTCTGGCCAATGGGAGGTACTGGCATTAGATAAGGTCATGGAGGGAGAAAAGTTGAGATATTTTGTCCTAAATCACTCACAGCTTTGGTGGAACATCTTTGGCAGTTATTGTGTCACTCCACTAATAAAACTTCTGCCAGGTGATTACTTCTTCATTGTTCCATATTTAATTAGTCCCCATTAGCATTATTTCCTGCTCTCATCATTTGGCACTATCTCTGGGTGGCATTCTAATTCCATGGTATTTTTCTTAACACTGCCCAAAGCTTTTCTTCATTTAAGTCTCTTCATTTGAACCATCTATTGTAAAATCTGTTTCTCCAAGTGTTTCTGCTATGATATTGAAACTCCAAATAGGCTTTCAGTACTACACAGCATCCCTATAATAATTTTCTGTTTAATTCATCATCATATTCTCTAAGTTGAATATTTCACAATATTTGCATTCTAATAGAATCCATAAGAATTCTTCTCCTTTTATAGTCACAGCTGATGATCTTGCTTTTTAATTCACTAAGAAAATAGAAGTAATGGAAAAACGTATGCATATTATTCTACCACTTAAATCTAAAAATCTAATATTTGTGATCCATATATTCTAATTCTCTTCTTGTTAAAAATAGAAAAAAATGGTCTCTGTACTTTTTTCCAGCCATGTACTCCACTTATGGACTAAATCCAATCTGTTCCTGATAGATTGCTGCATAATTTATTATCAAAATAAACTCTTTAAGAGTGTAAGAGGACCCTATTAATAATCACACCAGTACAATAGGCAAAACTGAGACAGACCTCACAAGGAGTATGCATGAATACCCTGTATCTTACCTGTTCAGTAATTTTTCTCCTTTAATTTTCCCCTGACATACATAATTGTTTCTTTTTCCTTTTTACTGAAACATTCTCATGAAAATAAAAATAAGCTGAAATAGGAGTGTGATGTCAGCAAATTGGCAGAATAGGAAGCCTCATAACCTCCTTCTTCCCACAGACACATAAATTTAACAACAATACCTAGATCTCTCCCTTTGAGAGAAATTCAGGAACCAGTTAAGAGGCTCCTGTACCCCAGGAAAGCATGAAACCAGCCACACACAAAGCTGGTATAAAAAGTTTGGGACCCTCTCATTAAAAGAATTAAAAGAACAAAAGATTAAGATCACATGATCATCTCAATAGATGCAGAAAAAGCATTGAGAAAATTTAATGTGCTTTCATAATAAGAACCCACAATAAACTAAGAATAGAAAGAAATTACTTCAACATAATAAAGACCATACATGAAAAGCCAACAGTTAACATCATGCTCAATGGTAAAAAATGAAGATATTTTCCCCTAACATCAGGAATAAGGTAAGGATGTCCACTATCACAACTTCTGTTCAATATAGTACTAGAAGTCCTATCCAGAACAATTAGGCAAGAAAAAGAAATAAAAGCATACATATCATCAAGGAAGAAGTGAAATGATCTCTGCTCTCAAATGATAGAATCATATATGTAGAAAACTCTAAAGATTCCACAAAGAAAGTGTTAGAATTAACAAATGGATTCAATTAAGTTGCAGGATACAAAATCAAATACAAAAATCAATTGCATTTCTATACACTAACAATGTACAACCGAAAAAGGGAATTAGGAAAACAAGCCCATTTACAAAAGCATCAGAAATAATAAAATAGTAATAAACTTGACCAAGGAAGTGAAAGAATTGTTCACTGAGCACTATAAAACACTAGTGAAAGAAATTAAAAAGGACACATATATGAAAAGATGCCCTGTGTTCATGGATTGGAAAACAATATTATTAAGATGTTCATACTAATCAAAGCAATCTAAAGATTCAATACAATCCCTAGCAAAATCCCAATGCTATTTTTTACAGAAATAGAAACAAACATCCTAACATCCTAAAATTCATATGGAACCACAAAGGACCCCAAATAGACAAAGCTATCCTGAGAAAGAAAAACAAAACTGGAGTCCTCACACTTCCTGATTTTTAAACATACTAAAAAGCTACAGTAATTAAGACATTATTGTACTGGCATAAAGATAGGCATATAGATCAATGGAACAGATTTGATGAAGCAAAAATATATCCATGCATATTCAGGAAACTGACCTTTAACAAGGGTTCCAAGAATAAACATCGAGAAAGAGATAGTCTCTTCAACATATGGTTTTGGAAAATCAGGATATCCACATGCAAAAGAATAAAATTGGACCCTTATATCACATCTTATATAAAAATCAACTCAAAAAGAATTGAAGCCTTAAACATGAGACCTGAAACTGTAAAATTATTAGAAGAAAACATAGGAAAAAAATCTTCATGATATTGCTTTGTGCAATGATTCTTTCTGGATATGACACCAAAAGCATAAGCAAAAAAAGCAAAAATAGAAAGGTGAGATTGCATCAAACTAAACAGTTTCCACACAGCAAAGGAAACAATCAGCAAAATGAAAAGGCAACCTATAGAATGGAACAAAATATTTGCAAACCATATATCTGATAAGGTGCTAATATCCAAAATATACAAGGAACTCCTACAACTCAATAGCAAAAATAAAAAGTAAAAATAAAAACACACAAATAACCCAATTTAAAAATAGGCAAAAAACCTGAATAGACATTTCTCAAAAGAAGACACACAAATAGACCACAGGCATATGAAAAGATGTTCAACATCTCTAATCGTCAGGGAAATACAAATTAAATCTATGATGAGATATCTTCTCACAACTGTTAGGATGGCCATTATCAAATGAAAAAAAATAACAGGTGTTGTCAAGGATATAGAGAAATTAGAACCCTTGTGCACTTTTGCTGGAAATGTAAATTGGTGCAGCTTCTTTGGAAAGTATTATAGAAGTTCCTCAAAAAAATTAAAAATAGAATTATCATATGACCCAGATTCTACTTCTTGATATTTATGCAATGAAATTGAAATCAGGACCTCTAACAGATATTTGCATTTTCCTACTCACTGTAGCATTGTTCACAGTAGCCAAGAGGTTGCTATAACCTCAATAGCCATCGATGGTTGAATGAATAATGAAAATGTGGTATATGCATTTAATGGAATATCATCCAGCTATAAAAAGAAGGGAATTGTGTTATGTGCGACAACATGGATGAACCTTGAAGACATTATACTAAGTGAAATAAGCCAATCACAGATGGACACACATTGCATTATTCAACTTACATGAGTTATCTAAACTAATCAGAAAGTAAGTGATGGTTGTCAGGGACTGGGGAAGGGGAAAGTGAGGAGTTTCTATTGAATGGGTATAAAGTTTCAATCATGCAAGATGAAAAATTTCTAGAGATCTGTTTTACATAGTTTATATAGCCAACAATACTGTACTGTCACTTTAAAAATTTGTTGGGAATAAATTTTATTTTATGTGTTTTTTACCACAATAAAAAAACAAGCTGAACTATCTCCCATCTGAAAATAGAAACTCTCCCTTGAATATTTTGCTTATTATTGCTCCTTTTTTGCACATTTTAAGAAAAATTTCTGGACTGAATTATGTCTAATGGCTGACACCAATTACTGTTCTCCCATTCTCTCTCTCTCTCTAGATATATATATATATATATATAATATATGCACATATACACACATATATATGTATTTACATATACATGTATACACACACATTATTGAGACCTTTTTTCCTTTTTAATATAGGCATGTACAGCTACACACTTTATTCTGAGCATTGCTTTTATAACATCCCATAAAGTTTGGTATGTTGTGTTCTTGTTTTACTTCATGTCAACATATTTTCTAATTCTCCTTGTAATTTTTGGACTCATTTTTTATGTAGGAATACTTGCTTCAATTTCCACATATTAGTGAATTTCTCAAATTTCCTTCTTTTTTTTTTCCTCTTCTCATTTCATCTTATCATCATTGCAGAATAGAATTTGCATGATTTTTATGACTTCCAATAGTTTAAATGTATGGAGGCTTTTTATGGCCTAGAATGTGGTCTGTCCTGAAGAGTAACCCCTAGAAAAGAATGTTTATTCTGCTGTTCTTAAGTGAGTACACTATAGATATCAGTTAGGTCTAGTTGTTTTATAATGTTTTTCAAGTCTTCTATTTCCTTTTTAACCTTCTCCCTAATTGTTGTATTAAAAATGGAGTACTGGAATCTCCAACTAGTATTCCTGAATACTATTTATATATTCCCCTTTCAATTCTGTCAGTTTTTACTTTTGTATTTTGTGGCTCTTTTGTGATGTACGTAGATGTTTATACTGTTTATATCTTCATGATGGATTGAACCATTTATCATTTTTAAATTTCCTTTGTCACTAGTACCAATTTTTGTCTTAAATTTAGTCTGATATTGTTATAGCCTAGCTTTTGTTTATGGTTTGCCTGGCATACTTTTTCTTCATCCTTTTCCATCCTTCACTGTGTTTGTGTCTTTGAATCTAATATGAGTACTTTACACAGCATATAGTTGAATCATGCTAATTTCTTGCTGTTTTTATTCTTATTAATTCTGCTAATTACTGTCTTTAGATAGAAATTATTAATCCACTTAACTTTAATGCAATTATAGGAAAGTTAGGATTCACATTGCTATTTTGCATTATTTTCTATAGGTCTTGTATCCATTTTATTCCTGTCTTTCTCAATTACTACTTTTTAAATGATAAACGTGTATCTTCTAGTGTGAAATTTTAGTTCTCTTTCTTCTCTTGTTATATTTTTGAATTTTTAAATGGTTGCCTTGAGAATTACAATTAACAACTTAATTTTTTACCAATTTAGCCCTGATTAATATCACTTAATTATAATAGTATATAAAAATATCTGTTCCTATAAAGCTACATTTCTTCTCTTCTCCATTTTACTATTATTTTCATACCAAAAAAATAGTGTTGCAAAAATACATTTTTACTATCTTTCATATTTACCTATGTGGACAATTTTACCATTTCCCTTTATCACTTCATGTGGATTTGAATAATTGGCTACTGTCCTTTCATTTCAGCTTGAAGTACTTTCTTTAACATTTCTTCTAATGTGGGACTTCTCTGAACAAATTCTCCCAGTTTTTATTTAACTTTGGATTTGTAAATTTTTTCTTCATTTTTGAAAGATGATTTTGCTTTCTATAGAATTCTTGGTTGATAGCTTTTTTTTTCCTTTTAGCTATTTGAATGCATAATCTTACTGCCTTCTGAACTTCATAATTTCTGAGGAGAAAAAATTAGCTGTTACCCTTACTGAGGATTCCTTGTATGTGATATAAAACATATTATATTTATACCAATCTATTTTAAGCTGATAACAACTTAAGTTTAAATGCATACTAAAGCTCTATATTCTTACTCTCTCCCCCAACCTTTTATGTTTTTGATGTCACAGTTTACATTTTTACTTTGTATGCCCACCAACAAATTATTTTATTTATAGTTACTTTTACTTCTTTTGTCTTTTGACCTCCATACTAGATTTATAAGTGATTTACTCACCAAAAATACATCATCAAAGTATCCTTATTTTAAGTATATATTTATCTTTGCCAGTGAGATTTTTACTTTCATATTATTCCTAATTAGTGTATTTTTTTTGTTTCAACTTGAAGAAATCCCTTTTAACATTTATTGTAAGGCTGGTCTAGTGGTGATGAACCCCTTCAGCTTTTACTTGTTTGGAAAACTCTTTATTTCTCCTTTAATTATGAAGGAATACTATTCTAGGTAGAGTATTCTTGGCTGTTAGCTTTTTGTTTTGTTTTGTTTTGTTTTTCTTCGACACTTTGAATACACCATGCTTTCCCTCTAGCCTGTAAACTTTCTGCTAAAAAATCTTCCGATAGTTATATAGTTTAGCCATTAAAAAAAGCTGAGGACCTTTAGTTCCTCCTCAAGGGCTATAGATAATATCCTGAGCCATATCATTTGAGCTCTTTTGCAGATAGTAAAACCCCCACTAGATGGAAGAAATTAACTACATGATGACCAGACTGTAGCCATAACATAAGCTGCTCCATCTTACACAATTTTGTGAACTGACCTCAAGGAAATCAGAGCAAACCGACTCTTGAACTGAAGACTAACTGTACTTAAAACAATTAAGATGATGCTGATCTGACCACCATATGACCAATTTCAAGATGATTGCCAGAGCTGACTGTGCTGTTCCCCTCCCTGTGCATGTACACCCCTGAAACTTGCCTTTGGAAGCTCTAGCCCCCTGATCAGCAGTGTGGAGTTGGCTTTTGGAAGTAAGTCTGCCTTCTCCCCTGGTTGCTGTCCTCTTGAATAAAGCAAACTTTCCTTTCCAACCAACACTTTTATGTCAAGTACTGGATTTCAAGTGGCAAGCAGCCAAACCTGAATTCAATAACAGCTGTGTTGAGGGTGGAGTTTATAGCCAGAGTGTGTCAGCCTTTTCTAACTGTTCTGATGTAAGTTTTTCTTGTTCACTCAATGTGTAGTAGTTGCTCAGATAGTTACTGGATTTCTTTCAGAAGGAATTGTTCTGCATGTAGCTTTATATTTAGTGTGACCACAAAAGGATGTAAATTCAGGAGGTTTCTGTGTCACTATCTTAGACTCCAATTTATACTTTTCATAATTTTTTTTAAAATCTGAAAACAGATGTTGAACATGATTTTAGAATAATTTGTCTTCATAAAATTTTATAAATTATAGTTTTTGTAGTGTGTTTTATTTAATGTTATGTAATGCTGTTATCCTGAACAATTCTACAAATATTAGACATAAAATGTATCTATTTTTCTGCCTTATGCTGTATTTAATTTCATAAATATTTTTAGCTTCAGAGAATAAAAATGTCTCTGTAAAGTTATCAGTGTAATGCACTGTCTCTTAATATTAGCATTTAATATATTATATATTTGTTTGCTATTTGAAGGTTATTAAAATATTTAACAAAACTAAAAACTTTCACAATCATCACTAATTATTGCAGCATTTTCCTCTTTTTACAATTAATAAAATCTTATATTTCACCTTACAGACTTTCATATATATGCAGAGAAGATTTTAAATATATGTTACACCTAGAATAATTGTCTACAACTAGATGTGAATAGTTACATAATAAATATAAATCTAACTGATATATTTATATTATTGACCTTCATTTTCTCAGTGTGATATTAACCCCACACAATCATAAAATCTATTCAACACATACACATTTAGTATTGTCAGAATAGGTATTGAAATCAGACTTGCAAACAATGAAACTAAAGCCAAAGCCAAATAGAAAATTTGAGCTAAAAACCAAGGTTAAAGCTAAATTTTATTATTTTAATAATACCTATTATACTTCAAGTAATACAAGGGGAAAGTACTGCACTAAAAATAGGGATGTATGACATGATCACACTTATGTATATATATAGAATTATATATGTTTTCAAATAAATAGTAAATATTAAAAATAGAATACAGATTATCTTTTTGTTTAGACAGCACTTTTTGCTTAATTCCACAGTACCATATCTGTATCCACAATACTCAAATTTAAAAATCTGGTACTGTTTTATATATGTTTGACATATTGTCAAGAAATTATTAGGAAAAGGCATTTTAGAGATTCGGCCTTATTTTTTAAGAGACTATAAACAAATTTTTGAAGACAATATAATGAGGATTTATTAAACTGTTATTCTAAAAATTTATTCTAATTTATCTTTTTTATAATTTCTCTCTTTTATTTTTTTCAACGTGCTTTTTCAATTTCTCCAAGATCTCTCTGGAGTTGTAGAGGCTAAAACACTTTTTCACGAGATGTACTATGCTTATCTAAAACCATATCACTCTTTCTGAGTACTAAGAACTTGGAAAGATACCGACAATGCTCAATGTTAACCTCTTCTTCCGACAGAGGCACTGTAATAGCTATACTTACAGTCTCAGTTGTCAAATCTAGAATGAAAAAAGTGTGGACTTGATCCTTATGGAGTTCTTTTTCTTCATGAAGTGAGGTTATTTATCATTATAAATTATTTACTTATTTATTCTAATGACAAATGCCTCTCACTATATATCAAATAATTAAAAAAAATAATACTTATCTCAATAGCTAGACTCTTATATTATTGGTAGCACTGAGTTACTTTTCTCCTTCGAGTTCTGACTGATTTTTATTAATTCGTTCATTTGTACTTTCAAACATTTAACAGATGCATATCGTATATACAGCTCTGTGACTGGCTTGATATTTATTCAAACTGCTTGTTCTTGCTCTCACAAAGCTATAGAAACATTCACATATTATCCTGCTTTTTCTTATCATATTTATATTTTATAAGCTATGCCATGTTCTTTATGAAATGATGAGAAGGTATAGGTATATAACTTCAATCATACAAAGTAGATTGTAATTATAACATACAGGAGAGTTAGCAAAATTATCTTCCCAATATAATCAATGTGCTTATTCTATAGAGAATTAGGCTAAAGAAGAAGCTTTGAGGCAGGTGAGGAAAAGCTCATAAATACTTGACTTATGATAACTGCTAGAAGATAACTTGATTGCCTCTTTAAACCTATTGATGATCATCTATTTCTTGCCAAAATGTAGTTCTACTAAGCGGAGGGACTGTTTCTTTCATTGTCTTCTTCGCTTTCATTCACACACATCAGTATGACAGTTGACACAAGAGATGAAACGACAGGGTTTTCAAGTAAGAAGAAATATTAAAGGCAATCTAATCCAATTCCTTTATTGTATAGCTGAGGATACATACTATTTATTATACAGAAAACTAATTGCTGAGCTGAGATGAGAACTCAAGCATCATGATTCCCATTCCAGGGCATTTTCTAATACATAAGCATATCTCTAAAGGTTTTTTTTTTTCTTTTGTTTTGATTTAAAGTATGCTAAGAATCACTGTAATATAAATAAGTATTTTAAAAATATTTGTGGGTCACTGGTTATTTTGATTCATGACAAAAGAATGGACTCTCTATGCAAAAGCCACATATATTCATAAATAGAAAACTGTGTATAAAATGTCATGAATTAAGGAACTCTAAAAACTTGAGAGAATTTTTTGATTTAACAAACACTTCAAAGATGTTGCTCCACAAACATTCCTCTGTATGTAACATCTCTGCCAATTTTAACATTTTCTACTTATTAGTCATTTTGAGCAATTTGATTAGAATATGTTTTGGCATAGTTTCCATCATGTGCTTTGCTTAGGATTCACTGAGATTTTGGGGATATTTTTAATCTTTGGGTTAATAATTTCTTCCAGTTTGAACAATTTTAGTAATTATTTCTTCAAATATTTCTTAAAATGTATTTCCTCTCTTTTTTTTTTGTATCAGGGAATCAAATTCCATATTTATTAGGCCCCTCCCAGTTGTTTCTTAGCTCACTGATATTCCTTGTTTTTTTTTTTTTTCATTTTTGGCCCTTTTATTCTCTGTATTTCAGTTTTGGATAGTTTCTCTTCCCATGGCTTCAAGTTCACTGTTTTTTTTTTGTTGTTGTTGTTGTTTTTTATGCATTGTCTAATCTATCATTGGTAATGTCCAGGTTTTTTTTTTTTCACTACAGACATTGTAGTTTTTATCTATAGAAGATCTATTTCATTTTTACATATCATTTTCAATAATTCCTCGAGGTTTTGAAGAAATGGAATATAGTTACAATAACGGTTTTAGTGTCTTTTCCTACAAATTCTATTGTCTATATCAGCACTGGGTCAGTTTTGATTGATTTTTCCTTTTATTATGTGTTATATTTTCTTGCTTCTTTTAATTAACAGTAATTTTGATGGGGTTCCAGACATTGTACATTTTTTTTGTTTGTTTTATGGATATTTGTCTGCATCCCTATGGATATATTGGAGGTTTGGAGGTTTGTTCTTGGATGGAGTTAAGTTACCTGGAAAAAAAGTTTGATCCTTTTTGGTCTTGCTTTGAAGATTTGTCTTATGGGACCAAAACAGCATTCAGTCTTGGGCTAACTTTACCTAAGACTAAAGCAAGATGATTTTAAGAATTCTATATGATACCCCATGAATTATAATGCTTTCCAGTCTGGCTGATGGGGACAGGCACTATTCATGGCTGGTTTTGCACTAAGAATTCCCACCCTCCTCATTATTTCAGATGGTTCTTTTCCTGGGCTTTAGTAGCTTCTTCACAGACGCACTGGCTGATTCTATTCAGTTGAAGTCTCTAAGGGGTTTTCAGATCTCCTGAGCTATCTTTATATTCAGGTCTTTTATCTCCAGTACTTTGATCTGAAAACTCTACCCACACTGGCCTCTCAGATTTCCAGCCCTGTCTCCTAAACTCAAGCAGTTCAGCAGCTCTTGCTGAGTTCCTCCATCACTGCACCACAGCCTGGAAACTCTAACCAGACAGTAGAAACAATTGTTGAAATTATCTCAGTTATCTGAATGACCACTGCTCTTAATTGCCTGACACTAATTATATTAAAACTATTGTTTCACATTTTGAAAAGTTGTTCCGAGCTTCCCTGGTGGCAGGGTGGTTAAGAATCCACCTGCCAATGCAGGGGACATGGGTTCAAGGCCTGGTCTGGGAAGATCCCACATGCTGCGGAGCAAAAAAGCCCATGTGCCAAAACTACTGAGCCTGCACTCTAGAGGCCGTGGGCCACAACTACTGACTCCACGTGCCACAACTACTGAAGCCCACATGCCCTAGAGCCCATGCTCTGCAACCGGAGAAGCAATTGCAATGAGAAGCCCGCACACCACAACGAAAGTAACTCCAGCTTGCCGCAACCAGAGAAAGCCACACACAGCAATGAAGAACAAAAGCAGTCAAAAATAAATAAATAAATTTATTAAAAAAAAATTGTTCCAAGGGGTAATAAACCTGACCCCCACTCCTCTATCTTGGCTGGAAGCCAAGGGTATTTTTTTCCTAAAATATTTACATGATTTTCTCCGTGACAATTTATTCACAAAGTTTTATTATATACTACTATCAAGGTCAGCTTCATCTTGGATAGCCTAACATTTGAGTATTTGTTACACAAAATAAAACCGCCCAGGCAATCAATATTCGTGTTCCATCAGTGTATATATGCTTGTTATATTAGGCAATGATCTTTTATATATTTATTCCATCTTACTTTTCTCTACCATTTGCTAATAGAATAAAACATGAAGTTTGCGACTGTACACTGCGTCACAGCCTATTCTTTTTGCCTCAGTGCTTTTATCCTGCATTCCTGTTTCTATAATAGTACTAGCCTTTTGTTTCCATTTTGTGTTCTTCCATCCATCAGTCCTTTAAGTGACATTTCCAAAATAATTTTACCACATAATTATCATTATATTCCTTTCTATACCACAAAATGTTCCTACTATCTTAAAATTCCCTGTAATGTTAATATATGTATATCTCATCTATAAAATTAGACTGTCAAGTTTTTTTAAGGCAAATATGAGTATTTTTTCCTATATAACTAATACTACATAACATTTAATAAGTATTTTTTTAAAAATATATTAAATAATAGTATCTCATAAGAAGTAGTATATCAATCTTTCTTATTTATTAGCTTTAATGAACACAAAGGGAATGTGTAAAGAAAAATCCATTGGCCAACGTCTTCTTTGGAAACTGCTGCTTAATACATATGCAAATGAATAGGTTAGAAGAATAGCTCTGAGATGATCTGAGACATTATTGCTGTATAGATTGACACATATTAATTAACCTAATCTAATTGCTGTAACAACATTTTTAGTCAAGGTCTTGTCAGGAAACACATAACATACTCAAATTAAGTAATTGAGGAGACCTTAATTAAGAGATTATTTACAAGTGTGGGTAGGCTTTAACGAAAGCAGAAAGTAACTGAATATACTGAGGAGGACTGCAACAGTGGTCAGCTAAACCTAGCCTTGAAGGTGTAAGAAAAATATGTAGTTCCAGAAGAGAGAGCTGTTGGAAAGTTGCATATTATGGGAGCTGTGGACTTCGGCCAGAGGATGAAATCTGTTGGAAACAAGGCATGGAGAGAGCTGAGGTAATAAATACCTCAAATTTGTATTCCTCTTTTATTCGAATCTCCTTCAGCCAGCATTTCCTGGCAGAAAGAGAGCAAATCTAAACAGCAAGCCAGCCACTTAATTCTTATCATATAAGATAGCCTTGGGGGCAGAGTTTAGGGTGGAGAATACAGGATAGTGGATCTGGAATGGAAAATAGAAAATATCTGGCACAAAAACAAAATTAAAATTCATCAGTTTAACAGAGAAAAATATCTAGTTTACATAAAGTCTAAAATGACTATTACTAATTATAGGTTGTTTTCCTTGAAGTATGATTCAAGGATCTGGAATCCTTCTATCTTCTGGTTTCAACATCTTGACATGGAATTTCTAAGGATACTTTGCATGGAGAAAGAACATGCAAAGTATGCATGTATGTGAGAGTTTTTCATGTGTTAGGACTGAAAGTGACATATATCACTTCTAACCACTTTCCACTGTACAGAACTTAATAATTTAGCTGCATGTAACTACAAGGATTTACAAACTACTTGTATTTACAAGTTGAGAAATATACTCTATGTTACTGAGAAGAGTTAATAGATTGGTCCATCTGCTATTAGTGTGTGTCACAACTCAACCTACATTATTTCATTGGAATATAATATTTTGAAATCTATGAATGGCTATACATGTCAAAGCTACAAATTTTAGCTGAATTATTTCCTATTCTCTGCCTACTTTCTCTTCCCACTTGAAAGTATGAAGTAGTACAAAGGGAGGAAGAGTAATTGAGGCAATGAGGGAGATAGATTTTAGAAATATATTATTTGAAAAGAGAAACAATGTGTTTTATTATTGAAGGAATAATTATCTTTGTTACAGAAACAATAGATAACACAGATAAACAAATAGAAAACCTAATTCTACCATGCAAAGATAATCACAAATAGTGACATTCTTTTGTAGTCTCACTATAGTTTTCTATGTACATATACATATATGAATAATTAAAGCATAATAATGCAAAAAATGCTTTTTAAATTAAAAAAAGGATTCAGAATTTTTAATTTGTCAAAAAACATAGATCCATGCACCATTTTAAAGGATAGCGACATTCCCTTTTACGGATGCACCATAATGTACTTAACCCATATACTGCTGATGGTATTTTGATTTGATGTCATTATTTTAAAAATTAAAACATTGATATAAGCACACATTTGCCCACTATTTCAGTATTTTTATATTAATGAATATATTTTATTATCTATGGTTTGAATGTATAAGAACTTGAAAAACTATGCTTCTAAGTTAATGCATTAATGCATATTAGTTCAAATTAAGGCATCAGAAAATAAACTTTTAACCTCTAACTAAAAATCAAAACATTGATTTACTTATTTCAAGAGTAATATGAGAGGGGCAAGATGGCGGAAGAGTAAGACGCGGAGATCACCTTCCTTCCCACAGATACAGTAGAAATACATCTACACGTGGAACTGCTCCTACAGAGCACCCACTGAACGCTGGCAGAAGACGTCAGACCTCCCAAAAGGCAAGAAACTCCCCACGTACTTGGGTAGGGCAAAAGAAAAAAGAAATAACAGAGACAAAAGAATAGGGACGGGACCTGCACCAGTGAGAGGGAGCCGTGAAAGAGGAAAAGTTTCCACACACTAGGAAGCCCCTTCGCGGGCGGAGACTGCGGGTGGCAGAGGGGGGAAGCTTCGGAGCCACGGAGGAGGGCACAGCCACAGGGGTGTGGAGGGCAAAGCGGAGAGACTCCCGCACAGAGGCTCGGCACCGAGCAGCACTCACCAGTCCAAGAGGCTTGTCTGCTCACCCGCCAGAGCGGGCGGGGGCTGGGAGCTGAGGCTCAGGCTTCGGTCGGATCGCAGGGAGAGGACTGGCATTAGCGGCGTGAACACAGCCTGAAGGGGTTAGCGCACAACAACTAGCTGGGAGGGAGTCTGGGAAAAAGTCTGCAGCTGCCGAAGAGGCAAGAGACTTTTTCTTGCCTCTTTGTTTCGCGGCGCGCAAGGAGAGGGGATTCAGAGTGCCACCTAAATGAACTCCAGAGACAGGTGCGATCCGCGGCTATCAGCGCAGACAACAGAGATGGGCGTGAGACGCTAAGGCTGCTGCTGCCGACACCAAAAAGCCTGTGTGCGAGCACAGGTCACTCTCCACACTGCCCTTCCCGGGAGGCAGTGCAGCCGCCACGGCCAGGCTCCCGTGATCCGGGGAGAACTTCCCTGGGAGAACGCATGGCGCACCTCAGGCTGGTGCAATGTCACGCAGGCCTCTGCCACTGCAGGCTCGTCCCGCATCCATAACCCTCCCCCCCCCACCCCGGCCTGAGTGAGCCAGAGCCCCCGAATCAGCTGCTCCTTTAACCCCGTACTGTCTGGGTGGAGAACAGATGCCCTGAGGCGACCTACACACAGAGGCGGGACCAAATCCAAAGCTGAACCCCGGGAGCTGTGCGAACAAAGAAGAGAAAGGTAAATCTCTCCCAGCAGCCTCAGAAGCAGCGGATTAAAACTCTACAAACAACTTGATGTGCCTGCATCTGTTAAATACCTGAATAGACAATGAATCATCCCAAATTCAGGAGGTGGACTTTGGGGGCAGGTTATAGTAATTTTTCCCCTTTTCCTTTTTTTGTGAGTGTATATGTGTATGCTTCTGGGTGAGATTTTGTCTGTATAGCTTTGCTTTATAATAGCTTTATTTTGTTTCATTTTATTTTATCCTCTTTCTTTCCTTATTTCTATTTTTTCTCCCTTTTACTCTGAGCCATGTGGAAGAAAGGCTCTTGGTGCTCCAGCCAGGCATCAGGGCTGTGCCTCTGAGGTGGGAGAGCCAACTTCAGGACACTGGTCCACAGGAGACCTCCCAGCTCCACGTAATACCAAATGGCGAAAATCTTTCAGAGATCTCCATCTCAACATCAAGACCCAGATTCACTCAACGACCAGCAAGCTACAGTGCTGGACACCCTATGCCAAACAACTAGCAGGACAGGAACACAGCCCCATCCATTAGCAGAGAGGCTGCCTAAAATCATAATAAGGCCACAGACACCCGAAAACACACCACCAGATGTGGACCTGCCCACCAGAAAGACAAGATCCAGCCTCATCCACCAGAACACAGGCACTAGTCCCCTGCACTAGTAAGCCTACACAACCCACTGAACCAACCTTAGCCACTGGGGACAGATACCAAAAACAACAGGAACTAGGAACCTGCAGCCTGTGAAAAGGAGACCCCAAACACAGTAAGATAAGCAAAATGAGAAGACACATAAAAACACACAGCAGATGAAGGAGCAAGGTAAAAACACACCAGACCTAACAAATGAAGAGGAAATAGGCAGTCTACCTGAAAAAGAATTCAGAATAATAATAGTAAGGATGATCCAAAATCTTGGAAATAGAATAGACAAAATGCAACAAACATTTAACAAGGACGTAGAAGAACTAAAGAGGAACCAAGCAATGATGCAAAACACAATAAATGAAATTAAAAATACTCTAGATGGGATCAATAGCAGAATAACTGAGGCAGAAGAATGGATCAGTGACCTGGAAGATAAAATGGTGGAAATAACTACTGCAGAGCAGAATAAAGAAAAAAGATTGAAAAGAACTGAGGACAGTCTCAGAGACCTCTGGGACAACATTAAACAAACCAACATTCGAATTATAGGGGACCCAGAAGAAGAAGAGAAAAAGAAAGGGACTGAGAAAATATTTGAAGAGATTATAGTGGAAAACTTCCCTAATATGGGAAAGGAAATAGTTAATCAAGTTCTGGAAGCACAGAGAGCCTCATACAGGATAAATCCAAGGAGAAACATGCCAAGACATATATTAATCAAACTATCCAAAATTAAATATAAAGAAAACATATTAAAAGCAGCAAGGGAAAAACAACAAATGACACATAAGGGAATCCCCTTAAGGTTAAGAGCTGATCTTTCAGCAGAAACTCTGCAAGCCAGAAGAGAGTGGCAGGATATACGTAAAGTGATGAAGGAGAAAAACCTACAACCAAGATTACTCTACCCAGCAAGGATCTCATTCAGATTTAATGGAGAAATTAAAACCCTTACAGACAAGCAAAAGCTGAAAGAGTTCAGCACCACCAAACCAGCTTTACAACAAATGCTAAAGGAACTTCTCTAGGCAAGAAACACAAGAGAAGGAAAACACCTACAATAACAAACCCAAAACATTTAAGAAAATGGGAATAGGAACATACATATTGATAATTACCTTAAATGTAAATAGATTTAATGCTCCCACCAAAAGACACAGACTGGCTGAATGGAGACAAAAACAAGACCCATATATATGCTGTCTACAAGAGACCCACTTCAGACCTAGAGACACATACAGACTGAAAGTGAGCGGATGGAAAAAGATATTCCATGCAAATGGAAATCAAAAGAAAGCTAGAGTAGCAATTCTCATATCAGACAAAATAGACTTTAAAATAAAGACTATTACAAGACACAAAGAAGGACACTATACAATAATCAAGGGATCGATCCAAGTGGAAGGTATAACAATTGAAAATATTTATGCACCCAACATAAGAGCACCTCAATACATAAGGAAAATACTAACAGCCATAAAAGGGGAAATTGACAGCAACACAATCATAGTAGGGGACTTTAGCACCCCACGTTCACCAATGGACAGATCATCCAAAATGAAAATAAATAAGGAAACACAAGCTTTAAATGATACATTAAACAAGATGGACTTAATTGATATTTATAGGACATTCCACCCAAAAACAACAGAATACACATTTTTCTCAAGTGCTCATGGAACATTCTCCAGGATAGATCATATCTTGGGTCACAAATCAAGCCTTGGTAAATTTAAGAAAATTGAAATCGTATCAACTATCTTTTCTGACCACAATGCTATGAGACTAGATGTCAATTACAGGAAAAGATCTGTAAAAAATACAAACAAATGGAGGCTACACAATACACTACTTAATAACGAAGTGATCACTGAAGAAATCAAAGGGGAAATCAAAAAATACCTAGAAACAAATGACAATGGAGACATGATGACACAAAACCTATGGGATGCAGCAAAAGCAGTGCTAAGAGGGAAGTTTATAGCAATACAAGCCTACCTCAAGAAACAGGAAACATCTCGAATAAACAACCTAACCTTGCACCTAAAGTAATTAGAGAAAGAAGAAGAACAAAAAAACCCCAAAGCTAGCAGAGGGAAAGAAATCATAAAGATCAGATCAGAAATAAATGAAAAAGAAATGAAGGAAACAATAGCAAAAATCAATGAAACTAAAAGCTGGTTCTTTGAGAAGATAAACAAAATTGATAAACCATTAGCCAGACTCATCAAGAGAAAAAGGGAGAAGACTCAAATCAATAGAATTAGAAATGAAAAAGGAGAAGTAACCACTGACACTGCAGAAATACAAACGATCATGAGAGATTACTGCAAGCAACTCTATGCCAATAAAATGGACAACCTGGAAGAAATGGACAGATTCTTAGAAATGCACAACCTACCGAGACTGAACCAGGAAGAAATAGAAAATATGAATAGACCAATCACAAGCACTGAAATTGAAACGGTGATTAAAAATCTTCCAACAAACAAAAGCCCAGGACCAGATGGCTTCACAGGCGAATTCTATCAAACATTTAGAGAAGAGCTAACACCTATCCTTCTCAAACTCTTCCAAAATATTGCAGAGGGAGGAACACTCCCCAACTCATCCTACGAGGCCACCGTCACCCTTATACCAAAACCAGACAAAGATGTCACAAAGAAAGAAAACTACAGGCCAATATCACTGATGAACATAGATGCAAAAATCCTCAACAAAATGCTAGCAAGCAGAATCCAACAGCACATTAAAAGGATCATACACCATGATCAATTGGGGTTTATCCCAGGAATGCAAGGATTCTTCAATATACGCAAATCAATCAACGTGATACACCATATTAACAAACTGAAGGAGAAAAACCATATGATCATCTCAATAGATGCAGAGAAAGCTTTTGACAAAATTCAACACCCATTTATGATAAAAGCCCTGCAGAAAGTAGGCATAGAGGGAACTTTCCTCAACATAATAAAGGCCATATATGACAAACCCACAGCCAACATTGTCCTCAATGGTGAAAAACTGAAACCATTTCCACTAAGATCAGGAACAAGACAAGGTTGCCCACTCTCACCACTATTATTCAACATAGTTTTGGAAGTGTTAGCCACAGCAATCAGAGAAGAAAAAGTAATAAAAGGAATCCAAATCGGAAAAGAAGAAATAAAGCTGTCACTGTTTGCAGATGACATGATACTATACAGAGAGAATCCTAAAGATGCTACCAGAAAACTCCTAGAGCTAATCAATGAATTTGGTAAAGTAGCAGGATACAAAATTAATGCACAGAAATCTCTTGCATTCCTATACACTAATGATGAAAAATCTGAAAGTGAAATTAAGAAAACACTCCCATTTACCATTGCAAGAAAAAGAATAAAATATCTAGGAATAAACCTACCTAAGGAGACAAAAGACCTGTATGCAGAAAATTATAGGACAATGATGAAAGAAATTAAAGATGATACAAATAGATGGAGAGATATACCATGTTCTTGGATTGGAAGAATCAACATTGTGAAAATGACTCTACTACCCAAAGCAATCTACAGATTCAATGCAATCCCTATCAAACTACCACTGGCATTTTTCACAGAACTAGAACAAAAAATTTCACAATTTGTATGGGAACACAAAAGACCCCGAATAACCAAAACAATCTTGAGAACGAAAAATGGAGTTGGAGGAATCAGGCTCCCTGACTTCAGACTATATTACAAAGCTACAGTAATCAAGACAGTTTGGTACTGGCACAAAAACAGAAATATAGATCAATGGAACAGGATATAAATCCCAGAGATAAACCCACGCACATATGGTCACCTTATCTTTGATAAAGGAGGCAAGCATATACAGTGGAGAAAAGACAGCCTCTTCAATACCTGGTGCTTGGAAATTTGGACAGGTACATGTAAAAGTATGAAATTAGAACACTCCCTGACACCATAAACAAAAATAAACTCAAAATGGATTAAAGACCTAAGTGTAAGGCCAGACACTATCAAACTCTTAGAGGAAAACATAGGCAGAATACTCTATGACATAAATCACAGCAAGATCCTTTTTGACCCAGCTCCTAGAGAAATGGAAATAAAAACCCAAATAAACAAATGGGACCTAATGAAACTTAATAGCTTTTTCACAGCAAAGGAAACCATAAACAAGACCAAAAGACAACCCTCAGCATGGGAGAAAATATTTGCAAATGAAGCAACTGACAAAGGATTAATCTCCAAGATCTACAAGCAGCTCATGCAGCTCAATCACAAATAAACAAACCACCCAATCCAAAAATGGGCAGAAGACCTAAATAGACATTTCTCCAAAGAAGGTATACAGATGGCCAACAGACATATGAAAGTATGCTCAACATCATTAATCATTAGAGAAATGCAAATCAAAAGTACAATGAGGTATCATCTCACACCAGTCAGAATGGCCATCATCAAAAAATCTACAAACAATAAATGCTGGAGAGGGTGTGGAGAAAAGGGTACACTCTTGCACTTTTGGTGGGAATGTAAATTGATACAGCCACTATGGAGAACATTATGGAGGTTCCTTAAAAAACTAAAAATAGAACTACCATACGACCTAGCAATCCCACTACTGGGCGTATACCCTGAGAAAACCATAATTCAAAAAGAGTCATGTACCAAAATGTTCATTGCAGCTCTATTTACAATAGCCAGGACATGGAAGCAACCTAAGTGTCTATCATCGGATGAATGGATAAAGAAGATGTGGCACATATATAGAATGGAATATTACTCAGCCATAAAAATAAATGAAATGGAGGTATTTGTAATGAGGTGGATGGAGTTAGAGTCTGTCATTCAGAGTGAAGTAAGTCAGAAAGGGAAAAACAAATACCGTATGCTAACACATATATATGGAATCTAAGGATAAAAAAAAGGTCATGAAGAACTTAGTGGCAAGACGGGAATAAAGACACAGACCTACTAGAGAATGGACTTGAGGATATGGAGAGGGGGAGGGGTGAGATGTGACAGGGTGAGGGAGTGTCATGGTCATATATACACTACCAAATGTAAAATAGATAGCTAGTGGGAAGCAGCCACATGGCACAGGGAGATCAGCTCGGTGCTTTGTGACCACCTAGAGAGGTGGGATAGGGAGGGTGGGAGGGAGGGAGATGTAAGAGGGAAGAGATATGGGAACATATGTATATGTATAACTGATTCACTTTGTTATAAAGCAGAAATTAACACAGCATTGTAAAGCAATTATACTCCAATAAAGATGTTTAAAAAAAAAAAGAGTAATACGAGGAGAAGAAAGCGGGAGAAATAGGAGAGGCCATTAATTGAAAGTGAGGTACACATGGGGTACGTGCACGTGATAATTCAATAGATCATTCCCTCTGCTTTTGGGTCTATTTGAAAATTACCTTAATAAAAAGCTTTGAACAAAATTTTTAAAAAAAGTGTAATACATACATAACACTTTAGAATTTACCTTTCACACAATAAACTCTTCATATGTTTTGCTTTCAAAAATTAGATAATAATAAACATTTTTAAAAAACATTTAATTCTCATGATTATTTTTCATTCAGTTTATTATGATCTTTTAGCACATTAACTTTTAACTTTTTTTTATTAGAGTATAGTTGCTTTAAAATGTTGTGCTAGTTTCTGTTGTACAACGAAGTGAATCAGTTATATGTATACATATATCCCCTCCCTCTTGGGTCTCCCTCCCACCCCCCCAAATGGTACATATATACAGTGGAATATTATTCAGCCATAAAATGGAACAAAATTGGATCAGTTGTAGAGATGTGGATGGACCTAGACTCTGTCATACAGAGTGAAGTAAGTCAGAAAGAGAAAAACAAATATCGTATATTAACGCATACATGTGGAATCTAGAAAAATGGTACAGATGAACCTATCTGCAGGGCAGGAATAGAGATGCAGACATAGAGAATGGACATGTGGACACTGTGGGGGAAGGGAAGGGTGGGACGAATTGGGAGATTAGGATTAGCGCATTAATATTATTATATAAAAGCTGTACATAATGTTTACAACTTGATGAATTTGGAGGTAAATATAAACCCACTAAACCATCACCACAATCTATGCCCTAAACCTATTCATCAACTCCAAAAGTTCCCTCTGACCTCTTATTTATTATTAGAGTTACTATGATTATTTTGTGATAAGAATACTCAACATAATGTTTACTCTCTTAACAAATGTTTATGTATACAATATAGTATTGTTAACTATAGGCACTATGCTGTTCATTAGATCTCTAAGACTGACTTATCTTGTATACCTGAAACTTTGTACCATTTCATTAATAATTTCCCATTTCCTCATCCTCCCAAACAGCATTTCACTCTTTGCTAATATGGGCTTTAGCATTTTAGATTCACCATAAAAGTAGAATCATGTAGTATTTGTTCTCCTGTGTCTGGCTTATTTCACTTAGCATGATGTCCGCTAGCTTGATACATGGTGTCACAAATGGCATAATTTCTTTCTTTTTTTAATTCTAATATCACATTGTACATATGTACTGCATTTTCTTTATCCATTCACTCATTGTTGGATGTATAGATTTCTTCCATGTTTTATATACTGTGAATAATACTGCAATAAGTATGTCAGTGCAGATATTCCTTTGATATCCTGATTTAAATTCCTTTGGATATATACAGAGATGTGGGATTGCTGGATGATATGACAGTTGTAGGTTTTGGTTTTTAAAGACGCTCCATACGTTTTTCCATAGTGGATGCACCAAAGTACATTCCTAACAGCAGTATACAAGTGTTCATTTTTCTCCAAAACCTTATCGACATTTGTTATTTTGTTTTTATAAAAGCTATCCTAACAGGTTTGCAGTGATATATCATTGTGCTTTTGATTTGCATTTACCTGATGATTAGTGATATTAAGCACCTTTTCATATACTTGTTGGCTATTTGTATGTTTTCTTCAGAAAAATGTTTATTCAGTTCTTTTGCCCATTATAAATCTGGTTATCTTTTTTTTTTTTTTTGTCTATTGAGCTGTAGGAATTTCTTATATATTTTGGATATTAACCCTTTATAAGTTATATGGTTTGTAAATATTTTTGCCATTCCATGAGATGTATTTTCATTTTGTTATTCCTTCCTATGCTGTGCAGAAGCTTTTTAATATGACATAATTATAATTATCTATATTTGCTTTTGTTGCCTGTATTTTTGGTATTGTACCCAAAATATCATTGTCAAATTAAAGTTTCAGAAGAATTTTACCTGTTTTCTTCTAAGAATTTTATGGTTTCAGTTCCTACATTTAAGTCTTAAATTCATTAGAGTTGATTTTTGTATATGGTGTGAGATAATGGTCCAATTTCATTTTTTTACAGGTGTATTCTTGGCCACCTGTCAAAGATCAGCTGAATTTATAGGTGTGGGTTTATTTCTAGGCTCTCTATTTGGTTGCATTGGTCTATGTGCCTATTTTTATTCCAGTACCATATTGTTTCCATTGCTATAACTCTGTAATATATTTTGAAATCAGGAAGCATGATGCGTTCAGCTTTGTTTCCTTGCTCAAAATTGCTTTCACTATTCAGGGTCTTTTGTGAATCTATATGAATTTTAGGGTTGTTTTTCTATTTCTGTAAAAATTGCCATTGGGAGTTTGATATGGATTGTACTGAATCTGTAGATCAATTTACATAGTTTGGACATTTTAACAATATTAATTTTTCCAATCTATGAATACAGGATACCTTTCCATTTTTTGTGTGCTTTAATTTTCTTCATCAATGTTTTATAGTTTCAGTGTACAAGTCTTTCACTTTCTTGGTTAAGTTTATTTCTAAGTATGTTATTCTTTATGATGTTATTTTAAATGAAAAATTTTTCTGACAATTCATTGTTAGTCTATAGAACTACATCTGTTTTGTATGTTGAGTTTGTATCCTAAAAATTTGTTGAATTCATTTATTAATTCTAACATTTTTTTGTACAGTGTTTAGGGTTTTTAACATATAATATTATGTGATCTATGAACAGAGAGAATTATACTTCTTCCTTTCTGATATGGATGCCTTTCATTTATTTTTCTCACTTAACTTCACTGGCTAGGAATTTTAGTACTATGTTGAAGAGAAGTGGCAAGAATGGACATCCTTACTTTGTTTCAGATCTTAGAGGGAAATCTTTCAGTTTTTCACCATTGAGTATGATGTTCTCCGTGGGCTTATCATATATGGCCTTTATTGTACTGAGACAAATGTTTTTTATACATAATTTATTGAGTTTTTTTCATAAAAGGATGTTCAGTTTTGTCCAATGCTTTTTGAATCTATTGAGATTATATGATTTTTATCCTTTATTCTGTTATTGTGGTGTATCACATTGCTTTGCATATACAAACATTCTTTATATCCCCACAATTCCCACTTGGTTATGGTGTATGATCCCTTTAACGTGCTGTTGCTAATATTCTTTTGAGGATTTTGCATCCATGTTATCATTAATACTGGCCTGTAATTTTCTTTTCTTATAGTATCCTTTTCTGGCTTTGGTATCAGGGTGATGTTGGCGTAAAAAAAGAATTTGAAAGTGTTTCTTCTTCTATTTTTTGAAAGAGTTTAGAAGCACTGGTGTTAATTCATATTTAAATGTCTGATAGAATTCACTTGTGAAAACATCTGATCCTGGGTTTTTTGTTGTTATTTGGAAAGTTTTTATTTACTGATTCAATTTCTGTATTTGTTATTGATCTGCTCAGACTTTCTATTTCTTCTTGATTCAGTTTTGGTATGTTGTATGTTCTTTGAATTTATTCATTTCTTCTAGATTGTCCAATTCTTTGGCATGTAATTGTTCATAATAGTTTCTTATGATCTTTTTAAACTTCTGGGTGTTGATTGTAATGAGTTTGCTTCCATTTCTGATTTTATTTATTTGAGTCTTCTCTTTTTTTTTTTTTTTTCTTATTTAGCCCACTAAGGATTTTTAACAGCAAACTTTGATTTGTAGATTTGCACACAAGACACATTTTGAAGATTGCCTACTCAGAGTGCAATTTAACAGATTCTTTCTTCTGAATATTTTTTAACATTTTTTCAGTGGAATCCAGAAGCTTGATCAGACTAAAGTTATATCTCTGGTGAAATGGTATGTGATATTGTGTTCATTCTTTTAGAACTGGATATTATGTCATAATGCCTGCCACTCTTTTATGATGTTAGAAATATCGCTGCTCAATGCTTAAAGTCATTCATTCATTGGGTATTTCAAAATAGGGATCCTCTAATTTTATAATTCCAGTTATATTTATTAGTTAAAATACTCTTATAAAGACAAACTTTTCATCAACTACTACTTGGTTACTTAGTGGTACTGCTCTTTTAACAAGGAAAAACAAATTCTTGATTCTTTATTTACCAATTTTCAAGATAAGAAGTTTGATAGCCATATCATTGGAAGATGAATGAATGTTTTTTTTCACACCACTCTGAATCATGAATTTAAACATAGTTGATGGGTTTCAACCAATTGCAATTATAATTCTTATTAAAGCTCTTGTTTGCTCACTATCTTCCAGGGACAGCTTCTTTGAGATGATATAATACTAACAGATTCTTGCAGCTTCATTGAAATGTGGTATGACAAGATATCCAGGCTCATCTTGCATATTTCCTGCCTTAAAATTTGTATCAGCAATTCCTCTAAGAAGCACTGGTTATTTTTAATGGTAAATGGTTTTTCAAAACCACAGTATGGGGGCCTAGGATTCTGACTGCTTCTGGTTTGGCTATTTTTTCTATTGTTTATCAATAGGCAGGAAACATATATTTATAAATAGATAATATCTATATATTTTTAAAATATGAAATGACATGAATTCATAATGATCCTTCAAATTCAAATTCAGGTCTACTGAGTTTTTCTTTACTTCTTATGTATTACATTCCTATAATTTTCCTTTCACATTGAGTACTATTTCTCAAAGACAAAAGGAAGAATGAAATTTTACTGTGTTGTCAAACTCTGAAAATGACCAAAGGCAAAAAAAAAAAAAAATTAGGAGCATTTATTCAAGAAAATCCGTAGAATCTAGTTCAAAACAAAACAAAACAAAAACAATGGGAAGCTGTGCACTTTACTAGAGCCTGTTCCCATCCCTCTTTCACTCCCCCCAGATCTGTGTTGTGGAAGATCTAAATCCTGAGCAAGCCATTAGGACTGGTAGTCTGCTGCTCTGGAGGACTGGAGGGAACTAACTTTACATTGAGCAAATTATAGAAAATTCTACGCCCAGAAGCATGTTGAAAACAAAACATCAATATCAGTGGCAAATGATCAGGAAGTCTAACATCACAACTAGCTTACATTCACGATGTGACTGAGGAAAGCAAACAAACAAAAAAAAGTGGGGAGGAGAGGAGAAAACTCTGTAGAAATTTAGCAAGGATATCTAGTAATGAAGCAAAAAAGTGAAAACATTCCAAATGTCCTTCAACAGATGGATGGATAAAATAAAAAAAGAATGGTATAACCATACAATGGAATATTATTTGGCCCTAAAAAGGAATGGATATTAATGCATGCTACAATATGGATGAACCTTGAAAACATTCTGTGAAGTGAAAGGAACCAGTTAGAAAAGTCTGTATATTATATTTATCCATTTATATGAAATGTCCAGAATAGGGAAATCTGTATAGAAAGTAGATCAGTGTTTGTTTAGGGTGGGAGATTGGGTAAAAGCTGGATTATAGCCAAAGGGTAGGGTGTTTCTTTTTGAGATGATGAAAATATTCTAAAATAGACTGTTGTTATAGTTGCATAATTCTGTGAATAGAGTACAAAAAAAAACCACGTATTGTATACCTTAAATGAGTAAGTTTGTAGTGTGAAAATTAGATTCAATAAGTAAGTTTAAAATTATTTTAAATGTTTGGAATATTCAAATCTATAGAGACAAAATGTAGGTTAATGTTTGCCTAGGGTTGGGGTTAGGGAGAGAATGGGAATTGACTACCAACATGTAGTAGGATTTTGGCTTTTCAAGCTCAAGTAATTTTAACAGCTAGCTCTCTGTTCTATTCAATTAGATATTTTTGTTTATTTTTTATCTAGGTGTTTTCTATTATGTTTATTTGTTAAAGCAAACTGATCATGTTGAAATGATACAACATTGCCAGTTTTTCTTTTTTGATGCTGATTTAGATTGCATTGTAGTTTATAAACTTCACTCTCTACTCCAATATTTCTGACTCCCCACTCTTGTCCTGAATTATCAATGTGCTGTTTTGTAGCCCATAATTTAAAGCTTTTCAGTCATTTCTCTGATATCCTCACATAAATTTTAATTAATATTTTGTGGCTGTTCTTCTGAATTCTGATATACACTGATAAACTGACTGAATATCATGCAATGATTTATTAAGGCATTTGTATTTTGGATAATACAGCTATGTCCAAGAAGTACACTCTAGTGACATAACGCCCCAATATGAAAGAGAGAGGAGAAGAAAAGATTAACTATATATGGAAAGTTATATTTATGTAGAAAAATACAAAAAAAGATACTGTTTTAAATGTGGCAAAATATCAAGTATGTGATTTGGTCCTATCTATCTATCTATCTATCTATCTATCTATCTATCTATCTATCTATCTATCTATCTATCTATCTATCTACCTATCTATCTATTGGCTTCATCTGCTTTGGAGCTAGTCATATTCCCAAGGAATGCCTTTAAAATGATTATCTGAATAGTACTTAGTTACTGGTTTTCTTAATGGAAGGAAATGACTGTAATGGATAAACATTTTAGTTAAAAAGAATCAGGCGTTCAATGAGTTTATTAAGCATGGTGAGGTCATACAGTCTGTTTAAAGGTTTTGCTTACCAGTAAGTGTAACTTTCATTTTTACCTACTATTTGATCAAGAAAGCTACATATTCTATATAGTGATCTGTTATAAAGTTAGTTTAGGTGAAAATGTCTGTTTATTCATTCATACAAGAGTATAAAAACATATTGCTTTTGCATTGTTAGTGATGTTATAAAAATTTAAATTTATGTCATGGCAAAATATCTGCACAAATTTTGGTATAAAATACTTATGTTCTGGTCATTTTAGTTTATAAAAGTTCTATTCCACATGTTGAAAGTCTTTGCTGGTACAATCAAAAAACTCTGAACAAAGAAGGAAGTATTGATTCTTAACTCTTTTAATAAAGAAGGAGGAGAAAGAGGAAAAGTCCCATTTCAGAAGTACATTCATTGAAACTTCAATGATTCAGTGCAAAAGGAAACTCACTTATTGACTCTACTTATCTATATTTTCTAGAAAGAAAATCATTGCTAAAGAGTCCAACACAGCATGTTTTTAATCTACTTTTCTCTTTGAAATAATGGATACCCTAATTAAATTGCTTGGACAATTGTCTTATAATGTGCAATCAAATCCATGAGAGGTTTTATTTATCTTTTTTGTTAAATGTCTAGTGGTATTATCATGCTTCTGAATTTTATTTTCAAATGAAGATATTGTTCCAGGACTCACATTTAAAAATTATATTTGACATATCTTTTTGTTTGGTTTTAAATACATCTTACCTTTTGATAAATTACCTCTGCTTACCATAAATCCCTCTCTCCCTACACTGTCTCTTTAAAATTTATTCAATTCCTTTTCTCCTGACTTATTTTGTTATTAAATGTCTTTAGATGCACAGTAAAATAGAAACACATCTATCTACACAATTCCAGAACAATCAGTTTAAAAAAAATATGAAATCATTCTCTTCACAACAAGACATCCATACATTTTTGAACGAAATTGGTCATCAACATAATATGTTTTGATAAGATAGATTTTTAAATTAAGGTTAGCTACATTTGTGTAACTTAATTGTCAAAACAATTAAGTACCTTTTTAGAATGTTTCCATCACTGTGATTGGAAAGCCACCATGAGAAATCCTAATCAGTGTAAGGTAGCTTTATTTGTATGCCATCTATCTTTACAAAGGAAATATAGATCTACTTCTATAAATAATGTGGAACCTAGCAATACTATTCACTCTGCATTGTCAACAGTCATTTGAGGGTGGTGATAGAAGAGGGTAGAAAATTAAACCTGTGTTACAGTGTTAAAAATTAGTCTGCGCAAGCTAAGGTAATTCAGTGTCCCGTAATTGTTAATTCCAGTGTGGAGAGTAAAACCTAGTCTCTGTGTTAATATAGCAGAAGAAAGCTGAGTGTAACAAGAAAAATCCTTATATAGAAAATCTTAGTAAAAGAGGTGGAAGACTCTATCAAGTTTCACTCATGAAAATTTAAAGATGAAAGAAAAATTTAAGGAGAAAAAATAAAGAATAAGAACTAAAGTAGTGCTTTGGAATGAAAACACATATTGAGTATGCAAAATAAAATATCTTCTGTGATGGAAAATGTAATGAGGGAAAACCACACACATTTATTATCTCTTTAAAAGGAATACACCAATGCTGGCAGTGCCATTTACCATCAGTAACAGAATCCACAATGTTCCCCTGGGGTAAAAGATAAATGTTTTCATAAATATAATTACAGATCTAGGATAATGAACTGTAAGCTAGTCTCAGTTTAAAAACCAAATATATGATTTTATCTTTAAGATAAAATCCCCTCTTCTTAGATTGGAGCTCAAGCCATCATTGATTCATCCAGTTTGCCCTATTCTTAACATCTTACGTTAGTATGGCACATTTGTCACAATTAATAAACCAGTATTGACATATTATTATTAACTGAAGTTAATAATTCATTCAAAATTTCTCACTTTTTTCTGTCTTTTTTTTTTTTGTTCTAGGATCCCATTCAACATACCACATTACATTCATTACATTTAGCCATCGTCTTTTCTTAGGACCTCTGACCTGTGAGTTTCTCTGGCTTTCTTTGTTTTCAGTGGCCTTGACAGTTTTGAGAACTGTTCAGGTATTTTGCAGAATTTCCCTACGTTAAGTTTGTCTGGTGTTTTTCTCATAATTAGACTGGGTTAATGTATTGAAAAACAGCGAGGTAAAGCACCATTATTATCATAACATATCAAGGGTACATATTCTTAACTTGACACATCACTCTTGAAGTTAACCTAGGTCACCCACCTTAAGTAGTGTTTTTCAGTTTTCTCCACTGTGAATTTATTCTTTTTTTTTCTCCCTTTCTATACTGTACACTTTAGAAAAAAAAGTCACTATGTGCAGTCCACATTCACAATTATGCACCACTCCCGTAAAAGTAGATTATTTATATAAATTATTTTGCATGAAAGATTTTTCTATTCTTCCTCATTCATGTATTTATTTGATTACTTATTTAATCAGTATGAACTTATAAATATTTATTTTATGCTTTGGATTATAATCTAATACTATTTATTTATGTTGTTACTCAAATTTTCTAGCTTTGGCCATTGAGGCCTTTTTCCATTGGATTCTATATTTTTTTGATGAACACCAAACTTTGTCAGTTTTTCCTTAAACACTCCCTTATTTTCTGGTGCTACAAGATGCACTAGGCTCATGTTGTGTTATTTCTTGCCTCACCCGTAGAATGAGCCATTTCTTTAACAAGCCATGATTCCTTTTATTGGCAAATTGTGTTAGAAACCAAGATGTGGGTACCAGGTGTGCTTCTTACTCCTAGGGTATCATAGCTTCTAGGCTTTCTCATCTGACAGAGCAAGGGGATAGAGTTGCTAATACTAACCTGTGTATATAAACATAACAATATATATTTCTATATGTATACATCTCTGTCTACATTAAAATGAGTTCGTACTTATGTCTCCAACTTGAATCCATTAACATGTGCATAATTCTAGCCTCTTCTCTTTGTTTATATGTAACCTCTACTCCAACACTGAAAAACTTGGTTCCCACATTCCACTATCCACTTATTTAATTGCTCAATTCCAGGATACATGTTTAGCGGTTTCAGAATTGTTCATTCATAATCTCTATGGAAGCTTATTTTTTAAACTTATAGAGTACTTGTGCACAGTTCCTTTTGCCTGTAGTCTTGCAGACTTCACTCATTTCCAAAATTACTTGTGTCAGCATCTTTTTCTCCCAACTCCCTCTGGTAAGGTAATTTCATACATTTGTAGCACACTTAGATTATTTTGTCAAATTCTGCCTTCCATCCCTGGAACATCAACTTCCTAATTTTTTTTTTTTAATTTATGCAATTCAAGTTTATTCTTTGCACTGTAAAATTCTATGAGTTTTGAGAAATGCTTTTATTTTTAACGTTTTAAATTCATCATTATAATAACATACACAGTAGTTTACCACCCTAAAAAAGCCCCTCTACTGTACCTATTTCGACCTCTCCTCAGCCATTTGTACCCCTGGAAACCACTGATCTGTTTTTGGTCTCTCAGTTTTGCCTTTCCCAGAGTGATCTATTGAAGGACATCTTAGTTATTTAGTTTTTGTCGATTATAAATAAAGCTGTTATAAACATTTGCATGCAGCTTTTTGTGTAGATGGAAGTTCTCAAATGAGTTGGGTAAATACCTAGGACTGTAATTGCTAAATGGTATGGAAGAAATATATTTCTCTTTTTAACAAACTGACAAACTTTTTTTCCCATCTGGCTGTACCATCGTGTGAATTCCACCAACAATGCATGAGTTTCTCTTGCTCCACATTCTCACCAATAGTTCAATGTCAGACTATTTTCCTAACCATTCTAATAGGTATGTGGTGGTATTTCATTGATTTAATTTGTAATTTCCTAATGACAAGTGATGTTGAGTATGTTTTATGTGCTTTTTATCATCTATCTTCCATATTTAATTGTATTTTCATATGTGCATAGTGTTTGTGTTAATGGGTCCATGTGTATACAGTTTTATAAATCTTGTCTTTAAAGTAATGTAAACATGTATTCACATTTTAACTGAACTACCTATAATTTTGACCTTTATGAGCCACAGTTTCCTTATCTGTATAAAAATATACTGTTATTATAAGATTTTTGTTAAAATTGAAAATTGCAACTTGATATAAAGTACAAAGTAAATTTGCATTTTATTGTTTACCATTCTAGAAAATCAATAATCATTTACGCATTCCTTGAAGCAAAAAAATAAGTACTTCATGAAAAAAAAATTTCCGCAACTGACAAAATTATATATCATGTAATATAATTACCACCACTAAAAGACTCATCAAAATTTAACCCACAATATTTTATTCTGTCTCTGAACAAAATTGCTATATACACATATAATATTAACATCATATTATATATATTAATGCTAATTATTATACATAATACATATAATATTATATATATAATAAAGAAAACAAAAGATTTAACTTTCCTTTTTCTGCTCCCTCCTCTGTGAAACTCTTTCCTCCAAATTCCTGTCATCTCAAGCTGTCTGGATTCTAACATTTCTCTACTCCATTATCAATACTTTATGCTCCGACTGCAGCCAATGTGAAACACCCTTTATTGGTCTTGAAATTACCTCCAATCTTAGAGCCAAGAGGCTTGTAAGGATCAACTCAGGTTTTTTTTTTTCTTTCTCTCATACTTGCATTGCTTAATTTCCAATCTATGAAAAGTGTTGCTGTATGTATTTTGTTCAGTTTTATAATT
This sequence comes from Balaenoptera musculus, assembly GCF_009873245.2. Taxonomy (NCBI): domain Eukaryota; kingdom Metazoa; phylum Chordata; class Mammalia; order Artiodactyla; family Balaenopteridae; genus Balaenoptera; species Balaenoptera musculus. The sequence continues at coordinate 74,549,308 of NC_045806.1, read as the reverse complement.
TTCTTGGGGGGAAAGCAAATTTAGTCCCTGTTACTTCTTTAAGGTCAGAAGCAAAGGATTCATTTTCCCATTTTAATATGTAAGAAATTTTGAAAATATATTAGTTTTTCTTCAGTATGCTATCAGTATGTATATTGAAATATAAGGGAGCTTGGAATATTGTACACTTAATGAAGAAAACTGTCTTTTTAAGTACTGGCAAAGTGCAGAGTTGTGTGATAAATAAAATTCTCTTTTCACATTGTGTCAAAACAATACCCATATTTGATAAGGTAAACCAGTCCAGTAATAGGGAAATTTAATTTAAAATGTTAGTTGTGTCACTACTTCTCTCCCTAAAAATTTCTGAATAACTAAGAGATGAAAGCTTAGTTCCCAGATTTGGATTCCCCAGGGAATTTCAGAAAATACCTTTACAAGTTCTAATAAAAACAAAACAAAAACACACAAAAATCTTGTCCCATATACTTCTTTCATTAAAATAAAAAGCCTGGAGGATAGTGCCCTAGCATAGGTATGGCCTTATATCCTTAGTAGCTATTGCATGAAGTTATTTCCATTGACTGTGTTTCTCAAATGAAAGGCAAAGTTTCCACTTCATATTTTAAGACATATTATTGACATTAGAAGTAACAATCTATTATTTTGGATTGATAGTTATTGACTTCTAGGTACAACATACCTATCATGATCAACTGAAAGAATCATGAGCCCTAGAGAATATTATAATTTAGTCTAACTGATGGAATATTTACTATAATTTATTTTTTTTAAATCTCTGCTATGTATATTAGTTTCTACATGATTAATATGGTATTGAGTTGTTTCTATTCAGGGATTTTTGCTATTCAGTTGTATGAGTTCCTTATATATTTCGGATGCTAACCCCTTATCAGATACGTTATCATATGGGATGGTAACAAATGGGAGCAAATATTTTCTCCCATTCTGTCAATTGCCTTTTTAATTTAATGATTTCTTTTACAATACACCTTTTAGTTTGATGTAGTGTTTATTTTCATGTTTGTTGTTTGTTCTTTAAGTGTCACAATTTTTCTTCTTAATCTCTGGCCTTGATGTGTGGTAAATTGTAACCTCAGTCCCAATATTCTGGGTGTACAATTGGCCACAGGAAAATATTTTGCTTTTTTTGGAACTGTAAAAACCAAAGTCCAATTATTATAAGGAAGTGTTGAACTGACATTCTTGAAAATGCAAATATAAACTTCAGGATTCTAGAAATGTTCCTGCTCACATTCCAAATGAAATAAAAATTGTACCTAGATTTTGAAATACCATTTATCTTTGGGTTTAAGAAACTATAATACATGGGGTGTTAACCTATTGACTAAACATGTCATAACATTGTAAAAGAGAATATGCTTTAGCATGGATCATGGCCATGCTTGTGGAAAAGCAATACGAATATTTGAAAACATATTATCTTGTATATCTCCAAATGGTTCTGTTCCTCCAGAGAACCCTGAACAACACACTAATAAACAACTACACAATTACACAATTATGAAAGCTGGTGGGTCCAAAATCTGCAGTGTGTGCTGGCCCACTCAAGACCCAGGCAAGCCTATATTCCAGTACCAATCCAAAGTTGGCAGCTGGAGACCCAAGGGAGCCAATTGTGCATATAATGTCTGAAGGAAATCTGCTGGAAAGAATTCACTCTTGCTCAAGCAGACCAGTCATTTTGCTCTAATTAGGCCTTTAACTGATTGAATGAGGCCCACCCACATTATGGAGGGCATTCTGCTTATTCAATGTTCACTGATATAAAAGTTATTTTCATCCACAAACACCCTTCAAAATTATACATAAAATTAACTGTCACAATTAGTTACCATGATAGATAACATACAAATGTAATAAAAGTGAAAAGACAGTAGGTTATTCTGAATTGGAGTGGCCAAGGGAAGCTTTATGAATAAAGTAGGAATTGGGCTAACTCGTGGGGATGATTTGAACAGGGAGAGAAAATGTGGTCATTAAAGAAAGAGGGAACAAAATGAAGAAGGGTCACATTTTTCTCAGGAAGAGCAAATAAGAATATTTAGCTGAAATATAGATTAGGATTATTGATGAAGTAATTTATTTTTATCATGGTAGACTGACAAATTTGAATGGAATTTTTGGTTTGAGAAAATTTTCAAAGTGGGTCAGAATATATTAAAATGTGTTCTTAAAATCATCAAAATAAGGATACAGAAAGGAATTACTGGGTGAAGATCTGTGAGACAACATGAATCTGGAGAAGTAAGCCCTGCAATTTTTTTTTATAAATTTATTTATTTATTTATTTTTGGCTGCATTGGGTCTTCACTGCTGTGTGCAGGCTTTCTCTGGTTGTGGCGAGCGGGAGCTACTCTTCGTTGTGGTGCATGGGTTTCTCATTGTGGTGGCTTCTCTTGTTGTGGAGCAGGGGTTCTAGGCATGCGGGCTTCAGTAGTTGTGGCTCACAGTCTCTAGAGTGCAGGCTCAGTAGTTGTGGTGCATGAGCTTAGTTGTTCTGTGGCATGTGGGATCTTCCCGGTCCAGGACACTACCCGTGTCCCCTGCATTGGCAGGCAGACTGCCATCCACTGCACCAGCAGAGAAGTCCAGCCCTGCATTTAATACGGCTTTTCTTCTTGGATATTTTCCCAATCTTGAAGAGATGGCTAAGAAGCTGAGCTGAGATACTGACAGCTTCACATGAATGGGTGTATCAATTAAAAGTCTATAGCCTGCCAAAGGTGAGGAACCTGGGAGACTAACTTGAATGGTTTGATCAAAACCATTTTGATCTTGAATGCCAAAAGCATCTGTCCTGAGATGAAGATAAATAGCAATAGGCACTCAGCTTTTCTGTATTGCCTCCAATACACAATATTGCCTCCAATACACAATATTGCCTCCAACGTTCTCTTTCTAAATTGCCCTCTTTATTCTTCTTAAGAAATCTTTCTAGAGTATGAAGCCTATTATGTTCTATCACACATGTTATATATGTGAACACTTTTTTCTTTGTCTGAAACATCTTTTGCCTTTTTTCCCTCCCCTGTACCAAAGTAATAAATTCTTAAATATTAACTTCTCTTGGAAAACTTTTCTGCTTCCTTCTCCCCAATTAACTAACTACCACCATAAAGAATTATCTCAAAGCCCTCTATTCTGTGATCCCATGGCACCCTTTACTGTGGCAGCTAGAAATTGTAATATGATTGATTATTTATTTGTCATCCTCAATATATCATGTGCTCCCAGGAGAACAAAAACTCTGTTTTACAATTTGTGTCTCCAGAGCAATGTTTATTGTCTGATTTAGATGAAGTGCTTATGGATGACCTTTAGTGCTCACTGAATATCCCTGTGTTCCTCCTTATTCCAAATGTGTATTCAGAACCGTGGGTCAAATTCACACCTGAACTGGGAAAAACCCCTGCATGACACTGATTTCCTGTGTCACTGGATTATGGAAAATAACACTAAGCAGCATCTGAAAATGTGTGACTAATAAATTTTGTTGGATTAAGCCACTAAAGTTTTATGCTCAGTTTGATTAGTGCAACATAGCATGTACTATCATATTATGATTAATACCAAATCCAGTGGTTGTTGACAAGACAATTTCATTCATAGTTCAGAATCGAAGAGATAAGTGAAATAAGTTGCAATATGACACCTCATGCAGGTTCACCACTTTATAAACCTCTTACCTAATCGTCAAATGATAGACATTATTTTTTGCTAATATTTCTTAGGACTCAGATATCAAGTAATAAATTGCAGGGGAATAGGTTATTTACCAGCATCCTTGATATTAGGTGATATAAGGTGGACAAAATCATTGACTATTTAAAAAGTTTGGCTCTGGATATATTTCATTCTTCAAATGAAATTATACCAAGACATGCACTTAATCATACGTGATTTATTCTTAATTTTATATACAATATTTTTTATGGATCACCTTACCACTTAAGGAACATTATTAAAAACTTATCAAGGTGACATCAGTAAAAATTTCATCAGTGAAATGAGTAACTCCAAAAGTTCTCTCCTCCATAAATTCAATGGGATCACTGGCAAACAAAGTCAGAACCACATTTTTCAGAACTTTTGAAAATAACCAAAGACTAGCAGAAATCTGGAAGAATATATTTGAAAAAAACAGCTGAATCTTGGAACAGTGAGCTTTGTGATATTTAACTTGTCATATTCCCACCCACACTCAGCTCCATGGTAGTATTGAACATCAAAAGCCTGCAATCACAGTGAAATCTAGCAGTCTTACAGCAACTGGAGGGGCAGGATGTGGTTGAACATTCTTAAATGACTAATTTTAAGAGAACTGTCAATATTTGATTTGTCTGCTTGTTTCTTGGTAGACTCCATTCACAAAATTGGCTTTATTTGACCTTACTTGTAACTCAAATGCCACAAAGAGCCTTTTTTCCCAGGGGACATTGTCTAAAATTGTTTAAGATTGCAGTTGCCTGAAGTGACAATAAGAGTTGGAGCAAACAAGAGGCTGAAGAAGAAACTTAAAAGGAAGAGTTGGAGGGATTTCCCTGGTTGTCCAGTGGCTAAGGCTCCACACTCCCAATGCAGGGGGCCCAGGTTTGATCCCTTGTCAGGGAACCAGATCGCACATGCTGCAACTAAGTGTTCACATGCCACAACTAAATATCCTACATGCCACAAATAAGACCCAGCACAGCCAAATAAATAATTATTTTAAAAAAATGAGAGTGGCCCCCGCTTGCCACAACTAGAGAAAGCCCTCGCACAGAAACGAAGACCCAACGCAGCCATAAATAATAAATAAATTAAAAAAAATAAAAATAAAAAAAAAATAAATAAAAAATGGAAATGTTGGAAAATGAGACATCCATAGTGGCTTCTTTGATATGGCTTGATATATTACTGGGAATCTAGAAGATTGTGCATTTGTATAACTCTGTGTACATGCTCAGGAAATACATGAAAAGTCCCAAAGCTCTCACTTTGGGATGATCTTCAGGCACTAGGAAAGCAAGAAGTAAAAGCTAAACAGAGTTATTAGATGCCTGACTGAATGTTGAAGGTGTCCTCTAACACACACAAAGAGTTCCTTAATAAATACCCTGTGATTTATTGGTTCCAGGTGTTTTTAAAATTGGTTAACCACTAAGGTAACTGAGCAAAGACTTCAGTGGTTACACATGACTTAGACTTTACAAAATTAAATTAGTTTAGAAAAGTCACTACACAAGCAAATAGCATCAGCAACAGCACCTGATCAGCAGGTAATAAGCAACAGCAACAGCACCTTACCCTAAAAAGAGGGAAGAATCTGATTTCTGGTTTTGTCACACTATATTATTTAAAATGTTCAGTTTTCACCAAAATATTACACGAGATGCCAAGAAAAATAATATACAACCAAAATATTACACGAGATGCCAAGAAAAATAATATATGACCAAAACACAGAAAAAACTGTCCCTGAGGAGCCCAGATATTGAACTTACTAGGTAGAAATTTAAATACACTATTTTTGAAATGTTCAAAGAACTAAAGAAAATCACACCTAAGTTGCTTAAGGAAAATGTAAGAATGAAGTCTCGCAAAATAAAAAAAAGTCAATAAAAGGATACAATTTATAAAAAACTAGAAATTCTGTAGTTAAACAATACAATAACTAAAATGAAAATTTTACTAAATGGATTCAACAATAAATATGAAAAGGAAGAAGAAAGAATCAGTAAACTTGAAAATAGATCACATGAGATTATCCAGTGTGAGAAACAGAAAAAATAAAGAATTAAGAAAAATCAACAATCTTAGACACCTGTGGGGCACCATCATTAACATACGCATAATGGGATTCTCGTAAGAAAAGGAAAAGACAAAAAAGGGCATAAAGTATATTTTGAAGTAATAACAGCTGAAAACTTTCTAAATTTGATATGAAACATGAATCTACACATTCTGGAAGGTCCAAAAACTTCAAGTAGGATACATTCAAAGACATCCATACCTAGACACTTTATAATCAAACTGCTGAAAGGCAACGGCAAAAAGAAATTTGAAAACTGAGAGAAAAGAGACGGAATACATACACGGGATCCTCATTAGGAATAAGAGATGATTTCTCATCAAAAATCATAAAGAAAAAAAGGAAGTAATATAACATAGTTAAAGTGATGAAAGAAAAAGACTGTCAGGGACTTCCCTGGTGGTGCAGTGGTTAAGAATCTGCCTGCCAATGCAGGGGACATGGGTTCGAGCCCTAGTCTGAGAGGATCCCACATGCTGCGGAGCAACTAAGTCCGTGTGCTACAACTACTGAGCTTGAGCTCTAGAGCCTGCAAGCCACAAGTACTGAAGCCTGTGTGCCTAGAGCCCATGCTCCACAACAAGAGAAGCCACCACAGTGAGAAGCCCGTGCACTGTAACTAAGAGTAGCCCCCACTCACCACAACTAGAGAAAGCCCACACAACAACGAAGACCCAATGCAGACAAAAATAAATAAATTAATTAATTGATTTAAAAAAAATGAAAAAGAAGAAGACTGTCAATCAAAAATTCTATATCCAGGATAATTATTCTTTAAAAATAAATGAAGAGGGCAAGATAATGGAATAGGAAGCCCCAGATCCTCCTTACCACACAGAGACACTGAACAGTACATAAACCAATGCCCTATGTGAGAAATTCAGATATCAGTTAATAGATTACTATACCCCCAGCAAGCTGCATTGAAACTGGCAGGAAAATTTGTGGCACTCACTTCCCACAAACACTCCACCCCAGCATAGTGCCTGTCTGATCAGAAGAAAACTCTCAGCTCCTGACTTCTCCCTGGGGAGGGAAAGAGAATACTGAAAAAATAATGGCTTATGATTAAACAATTCCAGGGAGCTTCCTAAGAGACTGTTTCTGTCTTGCCTGACTCTAAGTTCTGACAGGAAAAGGCATCAGGTTGGGGGTTACTGAGAACAAAGGTGTGATTTGCAGAAGTCATTCATCATAAACCCTCTGCTGACTCAGCATGGAAGGAGTGAGAGTAAAATTCCAACTGCCAACTTCTCTCTCAGGAGGAAAGAGTTGGAGCATGCAACCAACACTGAGTTTCAGTGGGCTCCCTGAGGGACTGTTTTTTTTTTGTTGTCTGTCTTGGAGCACTGACACAACCTGGCATACTATATAGATCCCTGAGAGCTGCTGAGAAAAAAGAGAGCTAGGGGTGGATTGCTGTTGCTCCAGAGGAACCAAGGTACAGTAGACAGAAGCCCATAAAGCTCAGAGCCCTCTCTCTTAGGGGAAGATAGGAAAGAGTGGAGCATGCATCAACATTCTGAATTTTTTTGGGGGGAGGGGAGTTCCTAGAGAAGGGTTTCTATCTTGCTCAATTTGGAGTACTGATGGGATCTGACATACTCTAGATGCTCGGGGGCTGCTGAAAACAGAGGAGAACTGGGTAACTTGTAGCAGTTTCAAAGAATGTGTGGTGCTGTGGACAACACCAGAAAGGGTAAAATGTTACAAGTACTTAAAAAAAAATGAAAGAAAATCACTGTAATTAGGAATTTGCACACATAAGTCCAGAGAATATGCATACAGAAAAAGTTGAGAGACCTCAAAGCATCTTTAGTTGGGCTGGATGGTGAAAGATTTTCTCTGTGTGAATTCAGTCCATAGAGATTAGGAGAAGTGGCTTTTTTTTCAAATGTGTGAATCCCAAAATTCCAAGGTACATGAAGATACAGAAAAGGAATTAATCTCCAGAAACTGACCCTAAAGAAATGGAAGTTTGTGAAGTACTTAACAAATAATTCAAAATACACATTATAAATATGGCCAATGAGCTCAGAAAAATGATGCATGAACAAAGTGAGAATATCCACAAAAAGATACAAAAAGTATAAAGTAGCCAAACAAAAAGTTTGAAGCTAAAGAATACAGTAAATGGGGCTTCCCTGGTGGTGCAGTGGTTGAGAATCTGCCTGCCAGTGCAGGGGACATGGGTTTGAGCCCTGGTCTGGGAAGATCTCACATGCCACGGAGCAACTAGGCCCGTGAGCCACAACTACTGAGCCAGCGCTTCTGGTGCCTGTGCTCTGCAACAGGAGAGGCCGCAACAGTGAGAGGCCCACGCATCGTGATGAAGAGTGGCCCCCACTCGCCACAAGTAGAGAAAGCCCTCACACAGAAATGAAGACCCAACACAGCCAAAAAAAAAATTAATTAATTAATTAATTAATTTAAAAAAAAGAATACAGTAAATTAATTTTAAAAATCACTAGAGGGGTTCAAAAACAGTCTTAATCAGAAAAGAGAATCAGTGAAATTGAAGTCAGGGTATCTGAAAGTATTCAGTCAAAAATGAAGAAAAATAAAAAAGAATGAAAATGAGTGAAGAAAGTCTAAAGAACTCATGGGATGCTCTCAAGGAGAACAACATGTACATTATGGGAGTCCCATAAGGAGAAGAGCAAAAGAGATGAACATATTTGAAGAAATAATCACTGAAAACTACAGAAATCATAGGAGGAAATGGATATCAACTTTGAACGAGCTCAATGGAACTTAACAAGAATGAATACAAAGAGGTCCACACCAAGGCACATTATAATTAAATGTCAAAAGTCAAACAAAAACAGAGATTCCTGGAATAAGCAAGAGAAAAGTGACTCACCATGTAAAAGGGAGCTCCCATAAGACTATCAGCAAATTTATCATTAGAAATATTGGATGACAGGAAGGAGGATGATAGATTTAAAGGTCTGAAAAAAGAATACTACTAACCAAGAAAACTGCCCTTGAAAAATAAAAAAAATATATATATCATATTAATTATATATATTATATTAATTATACATATAATTAACACTACTCTGTGTTATATATAAAAAGTGTTCAGAGAGTAAATTCTAAGAGTTCTCATAATAGAGAAAATATTAATATTTTTTATTTTGTGGCTATATGAAATGATGGATGTTCACTAAAATTATTGTGGTAACAATTTTAAAAAGTAAAAGAAAAATAAAGTTTTTCTCAGATAAGCAAAAGCTGAGAGAGCTCATCATCACTAGACCTGACTAAAAAATAGATGTTCAACAGAGGCCTTCAACTTGAAATGAAAAGACATTATATAGCAACATGAAAGCATATTAAGTTATAAAAATTACCAGTAAAATTTAATATTATGATCAAATACAGAATACTATAATTCTATATTGGTAGTATGTAAATCACTTTTCTTTTGTTTTGCTTTTTGTTTTATTTTTGTTTTTCAACGTTTTATTTTATATTGGAGTACAATTGATTAACAATGTTGTGTTAGTTTCAGGTGTATGACAAAGTGATTCAGTTATACATATCCATGTATCTATTGTTTTTCAAATGCCTTTCCCAATTAGGTTGTTATGGAATATTGAGCAGATGTCCCTGTGCTATACAGTAGTTCCTTGTTGATTATCCATTTTAAATATAGCAGTGTGTACATGTCAATCCCAAACTCCCTAACTATCCCTCCCCCACAGCCTTCCCCCCAGTAACCATAAGTTTGTTCTCTAAGTCTGTGAGTCTGTTTTGCAAATAATTTCATTTGTATAATTTTTTTTTAGATTCTGCATATAAGTGATATCATATGTTACTACTCTTTGTCTGACATACTTCACTCAGTATGACAATTTCTATTTGCATCCATGTTTCTTCAAAAGGCATTATTTCATTCTTTTTAATGGCCGAGTGATATTTTATTGTATATATGTACCACATCTGATTTATCCATTATTCTGTTGATGGACATTTAGGTTGTTTCCATCTTTTGGCTATTGTGAACAGTGCTGCAATGAACATTGGGGTGCATGTATCATTTCAGACCATGTTTTTTTCTCTGGGTATATGCCCAGGAGTGGGATTGCAGGATCACATGGTAGCTCAATTTGTAGTTTCGTAAGGAACCTCCATACTGTTCTCCATAGTGGCTGCCCTAATTTATATTCCCACCAACAATGTAGGAGGATTCTCTTCTCTCCACACCCTCACCAGCATTTACTCTCTGTAGATTTTTTGATGATGGCCATTCTGACAGGTGTGAGGTGATATTTCATTATAGTTTTGATTTGCATTTCTCTAATAATTAGCCATATTGAACATATTTTCATGTGCCTCGTGGCCATCTGTATGTCCTCTTTGGAGAAATGTCTATTAAGGTCTTCTGTCCTTTTTTCAATTGGGTTATTTGTTTTGATGATATTAGCCACCTGAGCTGTTTGTGACTTTTGGAGACTAATCCCTTGTTGGTCACATAATTTGCAAATATTTTCTCCCATTTCGTGAATTGTCTTTTCGTTTTGTTTATGATTTCCTTTGCTGTGCAAAAGCTTTTGAGTTTAATTAGGTCCCAATTGTTTATTTTGTTTTTATTTACATTACTCTGGAAGATGGATCAAAAAAGATATTGCTGCGATTTATGTCAGAGAGTGTTCTGCCTATGTTTTCCTCTAAAAGTGTCTGGTTTCACATTTAGTTCTTTAATCCATTTTGAGTTTATTTTTGTGCACGGTGTTAGAGAATGTTCTAATTTCATTTATTTACATGTAGCTGTCCAGTTTTCCCAACACCATTTATTGAAGAGACTGTCTTTCCTCCATTGTATAGTCTTGCCTCCTTTGTCTTGGATTAAATGACCATAGGTGTGTGGGTTTATTTCTGGGCTTTCTGTCCTGTTCCATTGATTTATATTTCTATTTTTGTGCCAGTACCATACTGTCCCGATGACTATAGCTAAGTAGCATAGTCTGAAGTCAGGGAGCCTGATTCCTCCAATTCCATTTTTCATTCTCAAGATTGCTTTGGTTATTTGTATTCTTTTGTATCTCCATATAAATTTTAAGATTTTTTTGTTCTAGTTCTGTGAAAAATGCCATTGGTAATTTGATTGGTAATTTGTCATTGAATCTGTAGATTGTCTTGTGTAGTATAGTCATTTTGACAATATTGATTCTTCCAATCCAAGAACATGGTATATCTTTGCATCTGTCTGTGTCGTCTTCAGTTTCCTTCATCAGCATATTATAGTTTCTGGAGTACAGGTATTTTGTCTCCTTAGGTAGGTTTATTCCTAGGTATTTTATTGTTTTTGTTTTGGTAAATGGGATTGTTTCCTTAATTTCCCTTTCTGATCTTTCGTTGTTAGTGTATAGAAATGCAACAGATTTCTGTGTATTACTTTTGTAACCTGCAACTTTTAAGAAATTCATTGATGAGCACTAGTAGTTTTCTGGTACCATCTTTAGGATTTTCTATGTGTAGATTTGCAAACAGTGACAGTTTAACTTCTTTTCCAGTTTGGATTCCATTTATTTATTTATTTTTCTTCTCTGATTGCCATAGCTAGGACTTCCAAAACTATGTTGAATAAAAGTGGCAAGAGCAGACATCCTTGTCTTGTTCCTGATCTTAGAGGAAATGATTTCAGTTTTTCACCATTGAGTATGATGTTAGCTGTAGGTTTGTCATATATGGCCTTAATTAAGTTGAGGTATGTTCCCTCTAGTACCACTTTCTGGACAGATTTTATTATAAATTGGTGTTGAATTTTGTGAAAAGCTTTTTCTGTATATATTAAAATGATCATATGGTTTTTATTCTTCAATTTGTTGATGTGGTGTATCACATTGATTGATTTGTGGATATTGAAAAATCCTTGCATCCCTGGGATAAATGCCACTTGTTCATGGTGCATGATCCTCTTAATGCATTATTGGATTCAGATTGCTAGTATTATATTGAGAATTTTTGTGTATATATTCAACAGTGATACTGGCCTGTAATTTTCTTTTCTATTTTTTTTTTTTTTTGGTGTCTTTTTCTGGTTTTGTATCAGGGTGATGGTGGCCTCATAGAATGAGTTTGGGGGGTTTCCTTCCACTGCAAATTTTTGGAAAAGTTTCAGAAGGATAAGTGCTATGTCTTCTCTAAATGTTTCATAGAATACACCTATGAAGCCATCTGGGCCTGGACTTCTGTTTGTTGGGAGTATTTTAATCAGAGTTTCAACTTCAGTACTTGTGGTTGGTCTGTTCATATTTTCTATTTTTTCCTGGTTCAGTCTTGAGAACTTGTACATTTCTAAGAATTTGTCCATTTCTTCCAGGTTGTCCATTTTATTGGCATAGAGTTGTTTGTAGTAGTCCCTTATGATCCTTTGTATTTCTGTGGTGTCAGTTGTAATTTTTCCTTTTTCATTTCTAATTTTATTGATTTGAGTACTCTCCCATTTTTTCTTCATGCCTCTTGCTAAAGCTTTATCAATTTTGTTTATCTTTTCAAAGAACCAGCTTTTAGTTTCTTTGATCTTTGCTATTGTTTTCTTCACCTCTATTTCATTTATTTCTGCTCTCGTCTTTAAGACTTCTTTCCTTCTACTAACTTTAGGTTTTGCTTGTTCTTTTTCTAGTTGCTTTAGGTGTAAGGTTTGGTTGTTTATTTGAGAGTTTTCTTATTTCCTGAGGTAAGATAGTATTGGTATAAACTTCCCTCTTAGAACAGCTTTTGCTGCATCCCATAAATTTTGGATCATTGTGCTTTCATTTTCATTTGTCTCTAGGCATTTTCTGAATTCCTCTTTGACTTCTTCAGTGATCCATTGGTTATTTAGTAGCATATTCTTTAGCCGCTACATGTTTGTGTTTTCAACAGGTTTTTTTTCTTGTAGTTTATTTCTAATCTCGTGGTATTTTGGTTGGAAAAGATGCTTGATATAATTTCCTTTTTCTTAAATTTACCAAGGCTCGCTCTGTGGTCCAGCACGTGGTCAATCCTGGAGAATGTTCCATGTGCACGTGAGAAGGAAGTGTATTCTGCAGCTTTCAGATGGAATGCTCTATAAATATCAATTAAGTTCTTCTGGTCTAATGTGTCATTTAAGGCCTCTGTTTCCTTATTAATTTTCTGTCTGCATGGTCTGTCCATTGATGTAAGTGGGGTGTTAAACTCCCCCACTCTTATTGTGTTACTGTCGATTTCTCCCTTTATGTCTGTTAGTATTTGCCTTATGTATTGAGGTGTTCCTATGTTGGGTGCGTATATGTTTACTATTGTTATATCTTCTTCTTGGATTGATCCCTTGATCATTATGTAGTGTTCATCTTTGTCTCTTATAACAGTCATTTTAAAGTCTATTTTGTCTGATATAAGTATTGCTACTCCAGCTTTCTTTCAATCTCCATTTGCATAGAATATCTTTTTCTATCCCCTCACTTTCAATCTGTATGTGTCCCAAGGTCTGAAGTGGGTCTCTTGTAGACAGCATATATACAGGTCTTGTTTTTGTATCCATTCAGCCAGTCAGTGCTTTTGGTTGGAGCATTTAATCCATTTACATTTAATGTAAGTATCAATATGTAAGTTCCTATTGCCATTTTCTTAATTGTTTTGGGTTTGTTTTTGTAGGTCTCTTTTCTTCCCTTCATCTCTTGTTCTCTTCTCCTGTGGTTTGAAGACCGTATTTAGTGTCATGTTTTGGTTGCTTTGTGTGTGTGTTTGTGTGTGTGTGTGTGTGTGTGTGTATGTGTGTGTATCTATTGTAGTTTTGGGGTTTGCTGTTCCCCTGAGGTTTTAATATAGTTGTCTATATATGTACAAGGTTGTTTTAAGTTGCTGGTTACTTTCCAACCTAGAGAAGTTCCTTAGCATTTGTTGCAAAGCTGGTCTGATGTTGTTGATCTCTCTTAGCTTTTGCTTGTCTGTGAACCTTTTGATTTCTCTGTCAAACCTGAATGAGAGCCTTCCTGGGTAGAGTATTCTTGGTTGTAGGTTCTTCCCTTTCATCACCTGCCTTCTGGCCTGCAGAGTTTCTGCTGACAAATCAGTTGATAATCTTATGGGAGTTCCCTTGTATGTTATTTGTCATTTTTTCCTTGTTGTTTTCAATATTTTTTCTTTGTCTTTAATTTTTTTTGATTTGATTACTATGTGTCTCAGTGTGTTCCTCCTTGGGTTTATCCTGCCTGGGACTCTCTGTGCTTCCTTGACTTGGGTGACTGTTTCCTTTCCCATGTTAGAGAAGTTTTCAGCAATTATCTCTTCAAATATTTTCTCAGGTCCTTTCTCCCTCTCTTCTCCTTCTGGGACCCCTATAATGTGAATGTTGGTGTGTTTAATGTTGTCCCACAGGTCCTTAGACTGTCTTCATTTCTTTTCATTCTTTTTTCTCTATTCCGTAGCAGTGATTTCCACCATTCTGTCTTCCAGGTCACTTATCCCTTCTTCTGCCTCAGTTTTTCTGCTATTGATTCCCTCTAGTCTATTTTTCATTTCAGTTATTATGTTGTTCATGTCTGTTTGTTTGTTCTTTAGTTCTTCTAGGTCTTTGTTAAACATTTCTTGCATCTTCTCGATCCTTGCCTCCATTCTCTTCTGGGATTCTGGATCATATTCATTATCATTATTCTGAATTCTTTTTCCAGATTGTTGCCTATCTCCACTTCACTTAGTTGTTTTTCTGGCATTTTATCTTGTTCCTTCATCTGGGACATATACCTTTTCCATTTCCTTTTGTCTAATTTTCTGTGATTGTGGATTCCATTCTGCATGCTGCAGCATTATAGTTCTTCTTGTTTCTGCTGTCTGCCCTCTGGTGGATGAGGCTATGTAAGAGGTTTGTGTAAGCTTCATGATGGGCAGGATTGGTGATGGGTTGAGCTGGGTCTTGTCTTTCTGGTGGGCAGGGCTCTGCTCAGTGAAAGTTTATTCCACTTTTCTGTTGATGGGGGGGCTGTGTACCCACCCTTTTGGTTGTTTGGCCTGAGGTGACCCAGAACTGGAGCCTACAGGCTGTTTGGTGGGGCTAATGGCGGCCTCCAGAAGGGCTCACACCAAAGGGTACTTCCCTGAACTGCTGCTGCCAGTGTCCTTGTCCCCACAGTGAGCCCCAGACACCCCATGACTCCACAGGAGACACTTCAACACTAGCAGATTGGTCTAGCCAAGTCTCTTATGGGGTCATTAATTTTTTTTCCCCTGGGTCCTTGTGCACACAAGACATTGTGTGTGCCCTCCAAGAGTCAAGTCTCTGTTTCGCCCAGTCCTGCAGAAGTCCTGCAATCAAACCCCACTAACCTTCCAACCTAGATTCTCTGGGGACTCCTCCTTTGATTACCAGACCCCCAGGCTGGAAAACCTGACATGGGCCTCAAAACATTCACTCCTGTGGGACAACTTCTGTGGTATAATAGCTTTGCAGTTTGTGGGTAGCCCACCCAGCAGTATGGGATTTGAGTTTATCATGATTGCACCACTCCTACCTTCTCGCTGTGGCTTTCTCTTTGTCTTCGGATGTAGGGTATCCTTTTTTGGTAGGTTCCAGTGTTTTTTTGTCAATGGCTGTTCAGCAGTTACTTGTGATTTTGGTGTTTTCATAAGAAGTGAGTGAGCTTATGTTTTCTACTCTGCCATATTGAGCTAATCTCTGTAAGCCACTTTTAATTCTTACATAGAAGTTAAAAGACAAAAGTATAAAACATGTAATTATGAAAATATATTAATGTATAAACAGTATAAAAATATATATTTTGTGACATCAATAATATAAAAGGTAGAAGAAGTAAAAGAATAGAATTTGCGTATGCAATTAAGATTAATTTATCAGCTTAAAATAAATTGCTCTAAATATAAGACATTTTATAATAGCTCCATAACTACAAATATAAACAGAAGAAAATGAGAAAAGAATCAATCTATGTCACTACAAAAAAAAAGAAATCAATGAAACACAAAGGAAGACATAAAGAAAAGAGGGACTAAAAAAGCTATAATACAGAAAATTAACAAGATGGCAATACTCAGTAAGAACACCCAATTATATGAAGAAGAAAACATTGACAGAATTGAAGGGAGAAATAGAAACACAAAAATAGTATATATTAATATGCTACTTTCAAGAATAAATAGAATATCCAGACAGAAGATCGATAAGGAATGAGGACTTGAACAAAGCTATAAACCAAATGGACCTAAAAAAATAAAGCCAAATATTGCACCCACAACAGTAGAATAAATATTCTTCTCAAGCTTTCACAGAATATTTTGCAGAATAGATAAAATATTAGGTCACAAAATGTCTTAAATTTAAGAAGATTGCAATAATACCAAGTATTTTTTTCTGAAGGCAACTGAATGAAACAAGATATTAATAGCAGAAGGAATATTGGAAAATTAATAGATACATGGAAACAATACTACCTTGAACAATCAATGGGTCAAAGGAATAAAAGGGAAATTAGAAAATATTGAGATAAATGAAAGGTACAACAGAACATACCAAAACTCATGGAATGCAGTACAAAACAGTACGAAGAGTAAATTTTATAGTCATAAAAGCCTACATTAAAAAAAAAAGAAAAAAAACTTCAAATAAATGTATTTTATACCTCAAAAAACCAGTAAAAGAAGAACAAACTATATCCAAAGATAGCATAAGGAAGGAAAAAATAGAGATTAGAGAAGAAACAAAGCAAATAGCCTCATGGGAAAGTGGAAAAAGGCAAAATATTTTTTTTTTTAAGATCAACAAAATTGGCAATCCTTTAGATAGACTATCAAAGGAATCTTTCATCAAACAAGGTCAGAAATGAAAGAGGAGATATTACTCTTGACAACACAGAATAAAAAAGATTAAAAGGGTTAGAAAGAGACTACTCTGTACACTAATATACCAGTAATTTGGATAACCTAAAAGAAATGGATAAATTCCTATAAATATATAACCTACAAAGACTGAACCTTGAAGAAATATAAAATCTGGACATACAACTAATAAGTATATTGAATCAGTAATGAAACACTTACCAACAACAACAAAAAGAGCCCAAGACCATATGGTTTTGTTGGAGAATTCTACCAAACATTTAAAGAAGAATTAACACTAATAATTCTAAAACTCTTTTTAAAAATTGTAGAATAGGGATCACTTCCTTGATCATTCTATGAGGTTAGAATTACACTAACAAAACCAGACCTAAACATTAGAAGAGAAGAGAACTACAGGCCAATATTCCTGATAGGTTTTGATGTGAAAATCCACAATAAAAACTTAGTAAATCAAATTCAACAACACATTAAAAGGATTATATACAATGACCAAGTGAATTTATGTCTGGGATACAAGGATGATTCAACATATGAAAATCAATCAATGTGATATTACACATTAACAGAATGAACCACTAAAATGACATGATCACCTCAATAGCTGCAGAAAATGCATTTGACAAAAATCCACACACTTTCATGACAAAAACCCTCAACAATCTAGGAAAAGAAGAAAATTACCTCAATATAATAAAGGTAATATATAAAAAGGCAATAGCTAACATTGTATTCAGTAGTGAATAACTGACTTTTCCACTAAAAGCAAGAATGAGGCAATATTGATCAAGATGGTGGAGTAGGAGGATGTAGAACTCACTTCCTCCCAGGAATACATCAAAAATACAGTATCTCACACAGTATTCCCTTCTGCAGTCTGTTTGTTGGATCTTTCTTTCTTCTAAACTATTAAGTTTGGAGTCTTCTGTTCCTCATTCCCTGTTTCTCTATTTTTTTTATTTAATGTATACTCATTCTCTTAGTAAACTCATTTATTCCTATATTTATACAAACCATCTATTTGCCAATGTCTTTCATTATATTTGAGCCCAGAAGCCTCTCTTGAGTTCCAGACTCATATATCCACCCTCCACTCAACTTCTAAACTTACATGTTGAATACATTGTACAATACTTATTTTCAAAGCATAAAGGAAACAGAGACAAAAGTATAGGGATAGGACCTGCACCTCTGGGAGGGAGCTGTGAAGGAGGAAAAGTTTCCACAAACTATGAAGCCCCTTCACTGGTGGAGAAGGGGAGTGGGCAGGAGGGAAGCTTTGGAGCCACTGAGGAGAGCACAACAACCGAAGTGCAGAGGGCAAAGTGAAAAGATTCCTAAACAGAAGTTCAGTGCCAACCAGCACTCACCAGCCTCAGTGGCTTGTCTGCTCACCATGGGAGCTGAGACTCTGGCTTCAGAGGTCAGATCCCAGGGAGAGGACTGGGGTTGGCTGCATGAACACAGCCTGAGGGGTCTAGTGCACCACAGCTAGCCAGGAGGGAGTCTGGGAAAAAGTTTGGAACTGTCTAAGAGTCAAGAGACCATTGTTTTGGGGGGTACAAGGAGAGGAGACACAGAACACCATCTAAATTAGCTCCAGAGACAGGCGCAAGCCATGGATATCAGCGTGGACACCAGAGACAGGCAGGAAATGCTAAGGCTGCTGCTGCAGCCACCAAGAATCCTGTGTGCAAGCACAGTTCACTATCCACAACTCAACTCCTGGGAGCTTGTGCACCCTGCCGTTGCCAGTGTCCTGTGATCCAGGGACAACTTCTCTGGGAGAACACACGGCGCACCTCAGGCTGTTGCAACATCACACCGGCCTCTGCCGCCACAGGATCTCCCCACATTCTGTGCCCCTCCCTCCCCACAGCCTGAATGAGCCAGATCCCCCAAATCAGCTGCTTCTTTAACCCCCTCCAGTCTGGGTGAAGAACAGATGCCAGAGGGTGACTTACACACAGAGGTGGGTTTAAGTCCAAAGCTGAACTCCAGGAGCTATGGGAACAGAGATGACAAAGGGAAATCTCTCTCTGCAGACTCAGGAGCAGCGGATTAAATCTCCACGATTAACTTGATGTACCGTGCATCTGGGGAATGCCTGAATAGACAACGAATCATCCCAAAATTGAGACGGTGGACTTTGGGAGCAACTGTAGACTTGGGGTTTGCTTTCTGCATCTAATTTGTTTCTGGTTTTATGTTTATCTTAGTTTAGTATTTAGAGCTTATTATCATTAGTAGATTTGTTTATTGATTTGGTTGCTCTCTTCCTTTATATAATTATATAAATAAATAAATATATATATATATATATATATATATATATATATAACTTGTTTTTCCTTTTTCTGTTTTTGTGAGTGTATATTTGTATGCTTCTTTGTGTGATTTTGTTTGTATACGTATGCTTTTACCATTTGTCCTAGGGTTCTGTCTGTCTGTATTTTTTAGTATAGTTTTCAGTGTTTGTTAACATTAGTGGATTTGTTTATTGGTTTGGTTGCACTCTTCTTTTTCTTCATTACTTTTTTATATTTTATTTTCGTATTTTTTTATTTTTTATTTTAATAACTTTATTTTATTTCTTTTTTCTCTTTTTTTTTCTTTTTTCCCATTTCTTTTGAGCTGTGTGGCTGACAGGGTCTTGGTGCTCTGGCCGGGTGTCAGGCCTGAGCCTCTGAAGTGGGAGAGCCCAGATCAGGACACTGGTCCACCAGAGACCTCCCAGACCCTCATAATAACAGTTGGTGAGAGTTCTCCCAGAGGAGATCACTGTCCCAAGGCTAAGACCCAGCTCCACTCAATAACCAGCAAACTTCAGCACTGGACACCAGATTCCAACCAACTAGCAAGACAGGAACACAACACCACCCATTAGGAGAGAGGATACCTAAAATCATAATAAGATCACAGAAACCAAAACAAACCAACAGATGTGGTCCTGCCCATCAGAAAGACAAGATCCAGCATCATCCACCAGAACACAGGCACCAGTGCCCTCCACCAGGAAGTCTACACAACTGACTGAATCAACCTTAGCCACTGGGGACAGACACCAAAAACAATGGGAACTATGAACCTGCAGCCTGTGAAAAGGAGACACAGTAAGTTAAGCAAAATGAGAAGACAGATAAATAAAACGCAGATGAAGGAGCAAGGTAAAAACCCACCAGACCAAACAAATGAAGAGGAAATAGGCAGTCTACCTAAAAACGAATTCAGAGTAATGACAGTAAAGATGATCTAAAATCTCGGAAACAAATTGGAGAAAATACAAGAAACGTTTAACCCAGGCCTAGAAGAACTAAAGAGAAAACAAACAATGATGAACAACACAATAAATGAAATTAAAATTTTTCTCTAAGGAATCAATAGCAGAATAACTGCTATTGACTAAAATCTTCCAAAGAGGCAGAAGAATGGATAAGTGACCTGGAAGACAGAAGAGTGGAAATAACTACTGCAGAGCAGAATAAAGAAAAAAGAATGAAAAGAATTGAAGACAGTCTCAGAGACCTCTGTGACAACATTAAATGCACCAGTTTTCGAATTATAGGGTTTCTAGAAGAAGAGAAAAACAAAGGGACTGAGAAAATATTTGAAGAGATCATAGTTGAAAACTTCCCTAATATGAGAAAGGAAATAGTCAAACAAATCCAGGAAGCACAATGAATCCCATACAGGATAAATCTAAGGAGAAACATGCCAAGACACATATTAATCAAACTAGCAAAAATTAAATACAAAGAAAAAAATATTAAAAGCAGCAAGGGAAAAACAACAAATAACATACAAGGGAATCCCCATAAGGTTAACAGCTGATCTTTCAGAAGAAACTCTGCAAGCCAAAAGGGAGTGGCAGGACATATTTAAAGTGATGAAAGGGAAAAAACTAGAACCAAGATTACTCTATCCAGCAAGGATCTCATTCAGATTCGATGGAGAAATTAAAATCTTTAATTTATACAGACAAGAAAAAGATAAGAGAATTCAGCACCACCAAACTAGCTTTGCAACAAAAGCTAAAGGAACTGCTCTAGGCAGGAAACACAAGAGAAGGAAAAGGACCTACAATAACAAACCCAAAACAATTAAGAAAATGGTAATAGGAACATACATATTGATAATTACTTTAAATGTAAATGGATTAAAGGCTCCAACCAGACATAGACTGGCAGAATGGATACAAAAACAAGGCCTGTATATATGCTGTCTACAAGAGACTGTGATTACAAATTTTCCAACAAACAAAAGCACAGGACCAGATGGCTTCACAGGTGAATTCTATGAAACATTTAGAGGCGAGCTAACACCTATCCTTCTCAAACTCTTCCAAAATATAGCAGAGGGAGGAACACTCCCAAACACATTCTACGAGGCCACCATCGCACTGATACAAAAACCAGAAAAAGATGTCACAAACAAAGAAAACTACAGGCTAATATTACTGATGAACATAGATGAAAAAATCCTCAACAAAATAAAAGCAAACAGAATCCAACAGCACATTAAAAGGATCATACACCATGGTCAAGTGGGGTTTATCTCAGGAATGCAAGGATTCTTCAATATATGCAAATGAATCAATGTGATACACCATATTAACCAATTGAAGGATTAAAAACTATATGATAATCTCAAGAGATGCAGAAAAAGTATTTGAGAAAATTCAACACCCATTTATGATAAAAACCCTCCACAAAGGAGGCATAGAGGGAACTTACTTCAACATAATAAAGGCCATATATGACAAACCCACAGCCAACATCATTCTCAATGGTGAAAAACTGAAATCATTTCCACTAAGATCAGGAACAAGACAAGGTTTCCCACTCTCACCACTATTATTCAACATAGTTTTGGAAGTTTTAGTCACAGCAAACAGAGAAGAAAAAGAAATAAAAGGAATCCAAATTAGAAAAGAAGAAGTAAAGCTGTCACTGTTTGCAGATGACATGATACTATACATAGAGAATCCTAAAGACACTACCTGAAAACTACTAGAGCTAATCAATGAATTTGGTAAAGTAGCAGGATACAGAATTAATACACAGAAATTTCTTGCATTCCTATACACTTATGATGATAAATCTGAAAGAACAATTAAGGAAAAACTCCAATTTACCATTGCAACAACAAAAAAATACTTAGGAATAAACCTACTTAAGGAGACAAAAGACCTGTATGCAGAAAACTATAAGACACTGATGTAAGAAATTAAAGATGATTCAAACAGATGGAGAGATATACTATGTTCTTGGATTGGAAGAATAAATATTGTGAAAATGTCTATAATACCCAGAGCAATCTACAGATTCAATGCAATCCCTGTGAAACTACCAATGGCATTTTTCACAGAACTAGGACAAAACATTTCACAATTTATATGGAAACACAAATGAACCCAAATAGCCAAAACAATCTTGAGAAAGAAAAACAGAGCTGGAGGCATCAGCCTCCCTGACCTCCGAATATATTACAAAGCTACAGTAATCATGACAATATGGAGCTTCCCTGGTGGTGCAGTGTTTAAGAATCGACTGCCAGTGTAGGGGACACGGGCTTGAGCCCTGGTGCAGGAAGATCACACATGTCATGGAGCAACTAAGCCTGTGTGCCACAACTACTGAGCCTGCACTCTAGAGCCCATGAGCCACAACTACTGAGCCCGGATGCCACAACTACTGAAGCCCGTGTGCCTAGGGCCCATGATTTGCAACAAGAGAAGCAACTGCAATGAGAAGCCTGTGCACCATAACAAAGACTAACCCCCATTTGCCACAACTAGAGAAAGCCCACATACAGCAATGAAGACCCAATGCAGCCAAAAAATAAATGAATAAAATTTAAAAGAATTAAAAACAAAAAAAGACAGTATGGTACTGGCACAAAAACATATATATAGATCGATGGAACAGGATCAAAAGCCCAGAGGTAAACCCACCCACATGTGGTCACCTTATCTTTGATAAAGGAGGCAAGAATACACAATGGGGAAAAGACAGTCTCTTCAATAAGTGGTGCTGGGAAAACTGGACAGTTACATGTAAAAGAATGAAATTAGAACACTCCCTAACACCCTGCACAAAAATAAACTCAAAATGAATTAAAGACCTAAAAGTAAGGCCAGACACTAAAACTTTTAGAGGAAAACATAGGCAGAACACTCTATGACATAAATCACAGCAAGATCCTTTTTGGCCCACCTCCTAGAGAAATGGAAATAAAAACAAAAAGAAACAAGGAGGACTTAATGAAACTTAACAGCTTTTGCACAGCAAAGAGACCATAAACAAGATGAAAAGACCACCCTCAGAATGGGAGAAAATATTTGCAAACGAAGCAACTGACAAAGGATTAATCTCCAAAATATACAAGTAGCTCATGCAGATCAATATCAAAAAAACAAAAAAACTAATCCAAAAATGGACAAAAGACCTAAATAGACATTTCTCCAAAGAAGATATACAGATTGCCAACAAACCCATGAAAGGATGCTCAACATCACTAATCATTAGAGAAGTGCAAATCAAAACTACAAAGAGGTATCACCTCACACAGGTCAGAATGGCCATCATCAAAAATCTACAAACAATAAATGTTGCAGAGGGTGTGGAGAAAAGGGAACCCGCTTGCACTCTTGGTGGGAATACAAATTGATATAGCCACTATGGAGAACAATATGGAGGTTCCTTAAAAAACTAAAAACAGACCTATCATATCACCTAGCAATCCCACTACTGGGCATATACCCTGAGAAAACCATAATTCAAAAACTCATGTACCAAAATGTTCATTGCAGCTCTATTTACAATAGCCAGGACATGGAAGCAACCTAAGTGTTCATCGACAGATGAATGGATAAAGAAGATGTGGCACATATATATGATGGAATATTACTCAGCTATAAAAAGAAACGAAATTGAGTTGTTTGTAGTGAGGTGGATGGACCTAGAGTCTGTCATACAGAGTTAAGTCAGAAAGAGAAAAATGAATAACGTATGCTAACACATATAAAAGGAATCTAAAAGAAAAATAGTTCTGAAGAACCTAGGGGCAGGACAAGTGTAAAGATGCAGATGTAGAGAATGGAGTTGAGGACACAGGGAGAGGGAAGGGTAAGCTGGGGCGAAGTGAGAGAGTGGCATGTACATATATAAACTACCAAATGTAAATAGATAGCTAGTGGGAAGCAACCACATAGCACAGGGAGATCAGTTTGATGCTTTGTGACCACCTAGAGGTGTGGGATGGGGAGGGTGGGAGGGAGACACAAGAGGGAGGGTATATGGAGATATATGTATATATATATCTGATTCACTTTGTTATACAGCAGAAACTAACACACCATTGTAAAGCTATTATACTCCAATAAAGATGTTAAAAAAAAAAAGAAAGCAAGGAAATAAGAATAAATAAATAAATAAATAAAAATAAAAGTATTAGTGTCATGAAATAGGAGACTGACTGAAGAGGCATGACAAATGTGTCCAACAGATGACCTTGGGTTTCCTTCCAGTATAAAGAACATTATTGGGACAGTTGGTGAAATCTAAATAAGAGCTATGATTTAGAGAATAGTTTTACACCAATATTAATTTTCTGATTTTGATGACTAGACCGTGGTTATATATATAAAATATATATATGAGAAATTCTTGTTTTTTGGAAATACAGACACAAATATTTAAAGAGGCATCATATCTACTTTTAAATAATTCAGGAGAGAGAGAGAGAGGGAGAGGGAGAGAGAAAGTAAATGTAGTAAAACTTTAGCATTTGAGGAGTTTGGATGTAGAGTACCTGAAAATTATTTGTACTAATCTTACAACTTTTCTGTACATCTTAAAGTTTGTAATTAATTAGTCAATGTAGTAAATTGAATACCATTCTTGGCACTTTGTATCTCCTCCCTGTGCTTTATTTCCTTCTGTAGCAGATATCGACATATATCAATATAGTATATTTTACTAATTTTGTTTGTGGTCTCTCTTCACTTACCAGAATATAAGCTCATGAGTTCAGAAATTTGGATCTATTTTGTCCACTGCTGTGCCCCCAGCAACTAAAATAGTGATTGCCACAGCATTTTAACAATAAACATTTAAATAATAAAACAAAGTTCCGACTCTCCTCACCATCTCCATGACTTTAACTCTGATGCAATTCACAAGATTTTTTTCATTTGGTGGTATATGGTCTATCAGTTTCTACTCTCCTCCCTTTCATTCTATTTTTAATGCTTCTGATACTTCTAAAATGTTAGTAAGATTATTTCACTTTTCTGTCCAAATCATTGCAATGTCATCATATTTTACTTACAGTAAAACATAAAGTCTTGATACTGGTCTACATGGCTGGCCCTACATAATCTGGCTCCCATTTATCTTTCTGATTCTTGCCTCTTACCCACTCTTCTCTAATCACAAATGGCTTCTTCACTGTGAACACACATATGAAACTCCCACATCAGAGTCTTTGTCTGGGCTTTCTCAACACCTTAAAGCTTTTTCCCATAAACCTACATGGCTCATTTCCCCACCATCAGAAATATTTGCCAAACATTGCCTCATAATTATAGGCTATCCTGACAATCCTATTTAGAATTATAACCATTCACTCTGCACTTCCAACTTCCCTTTCTTTATTTCCCCATAGCATATATTATTTTAAAAAATACTATATAGTTTATTACTTTTCACTTTTATTATTTATTTTTTAATCTTTTGCTAATGTATTTTAAGGTCTTTGGTGGGAAGATTTTTTGTTTGTCTGTTTCATGGCTGTATCTCAAATGCCAAGAAATAGTCTCTGGCACATAGTAAGAAGCCAATAAATGTTTGTGGAATAAACAATTCAAGAGGAAAACTAATGAGTTGAATTTAAGCAAGTTAAACTGCTTATCTTACCACTAGTTATGTGATTTCATGCACACAATCTAATTTTTCTAGGCTTTAATTTCCTTATTAAAACAATGAAGTACTTTCAACTTCCCCTTAGGTTATAGAAAATTAACAATGTGCCACTCCAAATTCAATAAAAAAATAATCTAGGTAATATTCAAAATCATATTTCTTGAACCTGTCAGTAAGGTAAGATTGTAGAGCAAACCTCTGTCTTGAAATGTAAGGAAAGACTGACCCTTCAAAAATGGGCTATGAACACTCCCCCAGTCAGAGAATAGGAGAACAGAGTTACATACAAGCAGGTAAGAAAAATTCATCTAATATATGTAATAAATTACTAAAGGTTGTAAACTAGTAGAAAAATGTAGAACCCCTGGATGTCTCAAAAATTAGTGAAGATCACAACCACTGGCAATCTCTTCTCTATAGAACTCACAGTATGCTTATAAGAAAGACTTGAGTAAAGGAGGGTCAATGGAAGAAACTTTTCTTGTGGTGCCAGCTGAGGGGAGAAAAAAACAAAAACAAAAAAAAAAAAACCACCACTACAAGAAAGGCATGAAGCCCTGCTTAGTTCCTTTTCCTCCATGGAACAAAAGCCTTAAGACATTTAATGATGAGAAGAAAATACTGTCAACTTTAGGGAACAGATCAAGACCCAGTATGCCTCAAAGAAGGTAACAGGGAAAAAAATGTACAACTCTAGGGAGGCAGAAAACCATCCTGAGCCCAGATGATTAAAAACTCCCTAATGCTGAGGAGGAGAAGGGTCACTGAGAAAGCACCACTCCAAAGATTCAGGGACACAAGTACCATCCTAAGAATTGATGCTGAATCAGGCAAACGAGGAATGCCTCACCCCCTACTTCAGGCTTACAAGCATTAAGTAACAAGCAAAAATAATACACTGCTGAGAAGAGAGATACTCTTTGTAGCATAGTTCACTGGGAAAGCTTAAAGCTAAATGAGGAAGAAAATTGGGGCAAATTTTCTGGTAACTCAATATCTGCCCTCATAATAAGGTTGTGCTAGAGGAAACTGAAGCTGGTAGTGGATTGAGGGTAATCATTACAAAAACAGGGTTAAACTTAACTCACCTTGAATACACTGACTCAACCTCTCACATTAAAGATCTAGCAATAGAAGAGATGTGCTTGTTTTGAGGCATAAATAGTATTTACGTCAGTCTCTACTGTAGAACTACTATGACTAATATTTAATCAAAAATTTCAAGAAACATCAAAAGCAAGGAAAATAAAACCACCGTCAAGAGACAAAGCAATCAACAAAACAAATTGTTCTACAACTGATGCATAGATAAACAAACTGTGGTGCATCCACAACACAGAAAACTACACAGCAATTAAAATAAAAAAAAAATTTAACATGCAACAACTTAAATGGATCGCAAGGTCTTTATTCTGAGTGAATAAAGGGAACTCTCAAAGGTTACATACTATATTATTCCATCTATATAACAGTTTTGAAATGAGATAATTAAAAAATGGAAAACGTATTACTGGTTGCCAGGGTTAAGGGATGATGCATAAAGAGGGTGGATGTGCCTATAGATAGGTAGCATAAGAGAGAACTTTGTGGGGATAGAATAGTTCTGAATCTTGATTTTGATGGTGGTTACAGAAATCTACATATGTGATAAAATGACATAGAACTATACATACAAACATTATATTAATGTCATTTTCCTGGTTTTTATACTGTATTATGGTTATATAAGATGTTACCATTTGCAAAAACAGGATAAAGTGTATATCAGACCTCTCTGTACTGCAAATCAATAATTATTTTAAAATATAAAGGTAAAAAATATCTGCAGAAATTTAAAAAAGAAGAAATTAAGAGTGTTCATACAAAAACTGAGAGTATTATTTTCAGGTATCTGACACTATAAGATATATTAATGGGAATTTTCAGGAAGAAGAATATGATACAAGACAGAAATTAAGATCTACATGAATGAAGGAGGAGAGTCATGAATGAATAAAAATTCAGTGAATATAAAATTAATTTTTCTTATTTTAAATTGTGGTAAATATAACTGACTAAAGCAAAAGAGAAGCTACGCATTTTGCATTTATAATTTATGAAAAAGTAAAATATATGACAGCAATAGCACAGTAATAAATAACAAAGAAAACAGCAATTAGCAAGATAATAAATATAAATCAAATACATAGCAAGGTAATAAATATAAATCAAACATATCAATATTTAAATAAATTACAAGTAGTCTAATATACATAGAGATTACAG